>NC_056727.1:1204602221-1204689721 GCF_019279795.1 Protopterus annectens
AAAAGTGCACAGATTATAATATATGTAGATATGATATGTTCACTTTTATTTTTGCATAGGTAAATGTCTGGATTAAGGCCTTTGCTTAATTTAATAAACTTTTGTGTGCATATCTAAGTAAGTAAATAAAAGGAGACTGAATGTAATGAAAAATTTCCTTTGACAAATAAATGTTCAATATAAGGTCATAGGTTTGCAGAGCTGTACATTTGGTACTTCTATTTTCATGGAGACAACTAACTGTAGACAGAAGCAATAAAAGCCATAATACTTTTTTAACCTTTAGGTTAATGTTTTCTGAAAGCATATAAGATGTTTTTGACATCTGAGAGTGGAATGAAGATAAGACAAAAACAGACCGCAATTAGTCTAAGTAGGAATAGAGGCTGTAACATACATCTTAGCATGGATAACCTTAATGCTAGATTAAGTTATGCTTGTGTGGGCAGCTGTTGACTCCTAACATGTTTTGAGGGTTTTCATTATAACAAAAAGTCTTGTAAACTGTGACATAGGTTCAAATGGCTATGACAAGAAACAATTGTATAAAAGTTCAACCTGCCAAAATGTAATGGTTGCATGTAACAGAAAACCTGGAAGTAGACATTTAAAAAAAAGCTGTCATATATAATGGATGGGAAAAATAACTTCTTATCATAATGGTTCCACTGAACATATTATTTTGGAATGTAAATGGAGTCACAGGTTTTAAACAAAAAGGTAAGAGTACTGAAATATATTACGAAAAGCAGAATGCAAATAATAATGTCACTGCCGACACATTTGGAAAGAAGCGAGCATGTGAATTTGATAAAGAAAGGTTTTCAGGATTAATTTTAAGCAAAATACCAGGGACAAAGGAATAGGAGAATACTCACACTAATTCTTACAGGAGCTCCAATAGTGAAAGAAGAGGAAAAAAAATAAAAGTAAATTTGTGGTAGTAAGGGTTTACTGGCAACAGAGGAGGATTACACTGGCATGCATTTGTATCCCACCTAAAACTGTTATTATGGAGCTTAGGAATTTTTTGAGAAAAATAATCAGCTTTCAGCAGGGAATATTACTCATGGACTGGGACTTGAACTTGATTTGCAGCAGTGAGGTTGTAGCTGGTGGACCTAGAAGTGAAAATATAACTAAAGAAGGTAGATTTCTGAAGAAATCTATGAAAATATTTGCTATGGAAGATATGAATTCAGATGTCGGAACTTGGAGAGAATTTACATATTATTCCCCAAAGTGCAATAAATGGGCTAGACTAGACAGAAATTACATTGCACAGGAACATGTACATTTAATTGAAAGCTTTGACTCACATCCAGTAATTATGTTAGATCATGTGCCAACAACAACAAAGATAAAAATGCAGGGTAAATAAGTAAAAATGAGACACTGGTGCTTCCCTTCCTACCTGTTAAAAAGAGGGGAATTTAAGGAATGGGTAGTTGAAATTATGCAAGAACTATTACAGAAGACAGAAATGTCTTCAGCAGTTATATCTGGTGAGTGGAATAAAATGAAAGTAAAGTTTAAAAACTTGGTAGAAATAAAAGAAAAATATTTTTTAGTAAAGAAGTAACAAGAATTATTTAGAGTGACTGATAAAGGTTAAAGTATAGCAGAATAAGGAGAATCTCACAGAACAAGAACAGGTGCAACTATAGAGTGCTAATGAGAAAATAATAGAATATCTGGATAATATGCATGAGTTTAGAAAGATTGCTGTTATGGAACTATTTTTAATAAGAAGCCCAGAGCACAAAAACTCTTAGTATAATGACTTAGGCATCAAAAATCGAAAGGGTTGTTGCCAGAGTTAGGGAGCCTATAACAAGAAAAATAACCACAGACCCATAGGTATTGCAGATATTTTGGATGTTCTTCTTGTAGCTTTTCCCGGTTAGGGGTCACCACAGCGGAACTCCAGTCCGCTAATGATTGGCAGTAGATTTTTTACCGGTGCCAGCTCGATGCCAAGCCTTCAACGAAGGCACGCCCATTCTACGCATGTCTTTCAAATGCTACTTGACCATGGGGAGGACATGCAGACTCCACACAGAAGGCGCCCCAGCCAAGAATCGAACAGGGGAACCTCTTGCTGTAAGGCAACAATGCTACCACTGCACCACCGCAATTTGTATAAAGCAGAAGAATACAAAATCAAGAAAAAGAATAAATGGAAATATTTATGCCAAGGTTAGAGGTAGCTGTGGCTCAACAGTTAACAGTTAAGATAGGAGGAGATGAGATAAAAACTGTAGCGTATAGTCAATCTGCAGGAAAGTCTTCAGGAGTAGATGGTATTTCTGTGGAAGTTTAAAAGCTAGAAGGAAAGAAAGTGATAAAGATCAGGAAGGTTTTGTTTAACAGTATTTTAAAAGGAGGGGCAGCCCCAACATCCTGAAAGAAAACCATGGTGACCGTAATACCTAAAGATAGCAAAGAACCATCCGACCCAGCTTCATATAGGACTATTTTTAGTCTAAACCATAATTATAAAGTGTTTATGTCCATAATAGCTAAAAGAATGACAAAGGTGTTGCCAAAATTGATAGATATGGATCGATGTGATTTTGTGGAGGAGAAGAAACATTTGACATCATTAACAGAACAATGATGGTCAAGATGGAAGCAAAATGTAAGAAAGTATAGCTGTTGCTGGTGGGTCTTGAAGCAGAGAAACCATTTGACAGTGTAAGCTGGGATTTTATGAGTAGGGCAATGAAAGCATAATTAAAATAAATGTAATTAGGTGAATATATGAGGGATCAGAGGCAAAAATTCAAATTGGAGGGTTCCTCTCTGATAAGTTGTATCTAAATAGTGTAACCAGGTGGGGGTATCCACTTTCACCTTTGTTATTTGCATTATAGTTAGAATCATTGGCAAAGTAAATAAGGGACTCAGAAATTTTAGGATAAAATTGATATGGTAATCAAGAAAAGCTGGCTTTATTTGCAGATGATATAATTTTGTACTTGATAAAACCAGAGAAGAACATTGCAGTGTTGTAGAACATTCTGAGACTGTTTCAATTTTTTGGCATATAAAATGAATGCAGACAAACCGAAGGTTATAGCTGTAAACTATGTACCCACATATGAATTGGTTCAGCAATAAACATATATATACAGACACAGTCAAATGATGCATTTAGGAGTATGGGTTAAAGCAGATTCTGTTATGACAGCTAAGGATCTGTGGGAAGAGACTAAACAAAAGATAATACAAAAACAGAGAAAACTGAAACTTTTGTTTATGTATATGTTTAGCAAGATACAAACAGTGAAAGTGATTTTAGTCCCTTTAATTTTATATACAGGTCAGGTTATTTTTATCAACCAGAGGAGAGTTCTGGACAGTAATTAATAAAGAGTTGAAAGATTTTATCTGGAAGGGAAAGAGGGCAATGGTCAAGCAGGATAAGGTCATCCTTCCAACGGAACAAGGTGCTTTAGGATTAACTGATTTGAGGGGATGTTTTAGAGCTACACAGTTAAGGCTCATGCACATAATACAAGTAGAAAGCTATAATTCAAAGTGGAAAGGGATGATGATGATGATGATGTTGAAGAAGCAGGGGGGGGTTCAGAAACAAGGGGAGAGAATGGAATTTTTAATGCAGATCCTTAAGGAGAATAGCAACAACCACACAGATTATTATATTGGTAAAGTAGCAGAAAGTATTCCAAGAACTAATCCAACATGAAAATGGAGAAAAGAGATTGCCAGTAGGAATTACTACAATTAGGGGGACAAAGAAAAGACAAGAGGGGGCTGGAATTTACTGGAGAAAACTGGCAAAAGAACCAAGGTATTGGGAGTAAATAATTAGAAATGGAAAGGTAATAGAATGGGAACAGGCTAAAAAGACATTTAGACAGCAGGCCAGAGCCTGCCTTGCCTATCAATTGCCTAGTAATTGATATCAGAGTATAGATAAAGAAAAAGAAATAGGAGAATCCTAAGTGGAAGAGTTTTTGATTGAATATAGAACAGAAGTTGCTGTTAAAAAATGGATAATTAGTAGGGCATATAAAATATTACACAATAAGTATAGGAATCAATCAGAGCAAGTTAGAAATGATTGCGAAGAGAGATTGGATAAGCAATTCACAAGGAAACAAAGGGAGGACATATGTATATGGCTGTCAAATATGCAACAAGTCTGAAGGATTTAGGATTTTTGCTTGGAAATGTTTGAATATGTATTTTTATACCCCAAGCAGACTTCAAAGAATGTTTCCTCAGGTAAAATGGCAAATGTTGGAGGTGTGATGGGGAAGAAAGAGATAAGTGGGAAAACGTATTTTGGGGAGTGTAATGGTGTAATGAGCTGGCAGACTTTAAAAATTCCCTACAGAGTACTCTGTCAGAAATATTGGATGAACAAATGGATGTAACTAAAGAATTTTTTTTTTTTGAGTTAGGATACAGGCTATGAATTGTCTACACATAATAAGGCCCTGTTAAGTTTAATTCTGATGCTTGTCAAAGCACCAATTACTAGAAAATGGAAATCAAAGTGTAAACCAACCGTATTGAATACTGTAACAGAAATAAAATAAATGGAAGTGGTATCTTTAGAAAAGGGTAGGAGCCAACTACGTACAACAAAATGGAAAATATGGGAATGATACAGGCAGAATAATGTTTTGGAGAAGGAATGAGGATTAAGGGAAGGCAGGAACTGAGCAATTTATGTCATGCTGGATTGATGACAATTGTTTAAAAGCATGTATGTAATGTATAATGTTTGTAACTGTGAACATGTTAACATGGTTCGTTTTCTTTTATATAAATTTATGTTTGCCTATGTCATAAGTGATAATTCAATAAAGGTATTAAAAAAAACTGGAGCAAATCATTATGCCATCTCTGCACCATAACCAGTACTGTTCCCCATCCTCTCTAAGGTAAAGGCTGGGTAAAATCAGATGCATTCAAGAGGGAAAGGTTTATCCTGCCTCTTTGGAAGGCTAGTACCCAAAGTAAATGGAGCAAGGATGTTCTCACATTAGATGCATTGAGCAAATATTGGAAAAATATCCTTTAACCCAAGCAACAAAAATCTAACCACTTTCTTTACTCCATTGGGAAGATTCTGCTTTTTACAGTTAACTTCACATATTACTTCAACACCTGAAAATTTCTGAATGAAATGAGTACCCGCCTGAGAGACCACAAGGGTACAGTGGTTGTGATGGATAATATTATAGTGTTTGGGTCAAGTGAAATAGGTTAAAGGATGTATATTAGACCATTGAAAAGTCAGGGCTTAAGCTCAGTAAAGAGAAGTGCTGTTTTAACAAAACTGAAACTCATCGTTTTGGGCACTATTTCTGGAGATGACTGTAGACTAGATCCAAGTAAAGGAAAAGCTTTAATTGAATTGACAAGCCCAGGCAATGTTATGAAATGCTGACAAATGATTGACTATATTAACCACCTGGGTAAATTCTTGCTGGGATTGTCAAAACTGCTTCATTCTCTAACAGAAATGCTAAAGAAAGTTGTAGTATGAACATAGGCTGACACCCAATAACAGGCTTTCAAAAGGATCAAGAGTATGTTAATGTTGACACCGATACTGTATTTATTTTATTTATTTTACAGTTTGTTTACCAGGATAGTCCATTGGGCTAAAGGAGCCCATGTTCAATGGAGTCCTGGGGAGAAAAGCTCCAACAAGGTTAAACAAGTGATAAAGTAATTAAACAAACACACCAACAAAATGTTACATTGTAAAATTTGTAGTATGCAATGAACTAGATGTACTAACAAAAGAAATAATAGTATAAAATGATTTTACAGGGCAATCAAAGGTACGATCTATATGTACATATATTTACATAGTCTACACAAGTGAACTTCTCAAGTCAGATTACAAAAGAAACAAGAAACAGAGAAGAGGGAAATTAATGACTAATAGGTAGAGTGAAGATATAGGTATGGAAGGAAGAAGTAAGGACCATAGATGTAGGTGGAAAATTAGGTTGGAAACTAGACAGTGGGAATCAGAGTTGTGAAAATTGAAAAAGAGAAATAGGCAGGGTGTGCAGAAGTAGAGGAGAGGGATCAGAGCTATGAGAAATTAAAGAAGAGAGATAGGTAAGATATGGTTAAGTACAGGAGAGTCAGGAGGGGTGGGAGCAGGAGCATTCCCAGAGGGAAGACAGGTGGGAAAGGAGCAAGGTTTTCAAGGTAGAGTGGTTGTTGGTGGTACGAATTTGTGGAGGAATGGAATTCCAGAGTCAGGATAGAGAGAAGGAAAAAAGGAATTTGCCTGGAGTTCAGGCAGGTTTGTGTACTTCAAGAAGATTTTGAGTGTTTGACCTGAGAAGTCTATCAGGTTCTTGCAATTGGAGGGAGGAGTCAAGGAAAGGGCAGAGAAAGGGTTTAAAGATGAGTTTATGTGGATAAGAAAGTTGGATGAAGGAGAGATCATGGGGTAATTCAAGCCAATTTAGTTTGCAAAGGACATTACAGTGATGAGTGTAGGATTTGGCACCAGTGGCAAACATTGAGATTTTGTTATAGCAGGAAGCGAGTTTAGTCTTTAGACCAGATTGAAGATTAGTAAGGAGGGGGGCACCATACAAGTGGGAGGGTATGAGGTAGGTGGTAGAAAGGACATGTTTGGTTGAGGGAGTAAGGAACCGGTTGTGATGATAGAGTAAGCCTAGTTTTTGGTGGGTTTTCTTTATATTTGTTTGGAGATGAATGTCAAATTTAAGTTATTAGTCGATAGTGACACCTGTTGCCTTCTGTGCAGAATCTGCATGTCCTCCCTGTGGTTGCGTGGGTTTCTTCCGGGTGCTTCGGTTTCCTCCCACATCCCAAAGACACTCTAAATTGGCCTTAGGTTTAGAGTGTGTGTGTGTGTGTGTGTGTGTGTGTGTGTGTGTGTGTGTGTGTGTGTGTGTGTGTGTGTGTGTGTGTGTGTGTGTGCCTTCTGTGGAAGGTTGGGTGCCGGGCTGGCAACACGACACTGTAAAACTCCACTGCCAATCATGACCGGACAGGTAATCCTTTGTGGCGACCCCTAACCGGGAAAAAGCCAAAAGAAGAAGAAGTTGATAGTGACACCTAGTAGCTTTGTATGGGATATGATTTCTCCAGGGGTCCTATTTTCCTAGTTATGGAGAAAGAGTTCTTGTCAATTTTAGTATACTTTGAGGGTGTGAATATCATAATTTTGAATTTGGAAGCATTTAGTGCCAGATGATTGTTTAACATCAATTTCTCGGTTGATAGGAAGGCTTCTTGGGTTAGTTTCTGTAATATAGGGAGGGTTTCAGCAGAGCAGATTATCATAGAATCATCTGCATATTGAATGAGCTTGGCATTAGGAATACACTGGTAGAAGTCATTTATAAATATATTAAATAGATTAAATAGCAAAGGGCCTAATATGAACCCATGTGGCACTCCTGTGAGGGTGTTAAGGAAAGGGGAAGTAGAGTTTTTTCACTTGAGTGATTGCTGCCTATTGGAGAGGTAACTGGAGAACCAGTTGATAGAGGAGGTAGATATGTTAAGATGAGAGGGTTTAGACAAGAGGAGGTGGTGTGAAATTGTATCGAAGGCCTTGGATAAATCAAGTAGGAGGATAGATACAATACTGCCGGAGTCATGTGCGGAATTGACAGTTTTGAGGAAGGAGAGTAGAGCAGTGGTGGTGCTGTGTCCAGGCCTGAAACCGTGTTGATTGGGGATAAGCAGTTGGTTATCGAGTAGGTAGGGTAGTAGTTGTCGATGAATGCATTTTTCTAAGATTTTTGAGATAGGGGAGAGAAGGGCAACTGGCTGGAAGTTAGAGATTTCAGTATTGTTTCCCCTTTTATGAAGGGGGATGATAAAGGCTTTCTACCAGTGTACTGATACTTAGGATTCTTGGACTGACCAGTTTATTAGGATGGAGATGGGGAAGGCTATCTCATTGGCAGTTAGCTTAAGGAAGTTAGATGAAAGGTAATCAGGGGCATTTGAACATGGCTTTAAATTACGTAGGAGCTTTTTTATGGTAGAGATAGGAACAGGTTGGAGAGTGAAAGGATGGAGCTGAGAAGTTTTGTTGCATGAGGAGAGTGAATTAGGGGAGATAGGAGATTGTGGGCTAGGTATATTATTTGTAAAAGATGTAGTGAGTTTAACTATAGAGTAAATGAAAAAGGAGTTAAATTGGGTAGCTAAGGAGAGGTCAGAAGTGTGAGGGTCAGGGCACGGGTTTACTTTTTTACCAGGATGGAGGAGGGTAGAGATGCTATTCCAGAACTTTTTAGGGTTAGTTTTGTGGTTGTTTTGTAGCAAAAAGTAATAGGATTTTCGGTCACAGGCTATACGTTGTTTGACTTTGTTTCGAAGTTGCTTATAGTTAGTTAGGGAGGAAGAAGATTTGTATTTCTGGTAGTTTTTCATGCTTTGTCCTGGAGGTGCATGAAGGTTATAGTCTCTTTGGTTAACCAGGGGGCTGTATTGTATTCAATTCTTTTAGTTCTAATGGGAACAAAGCTATTTAACAGTTTGATGAAAGTAGTATTGAAGTAAATCACTGCGTCATCCAAGGGGAGGGATTTTAGAGGAGCCCAGTTGGTATGTTTCAGTGAGTCAGAGAAGGAGTGAGGGTTGAAGTTTTTAAGAGAATGAGTGGAAATATAGTTATGCGATAGGTATAAAGAGGTAGGTGAATGATGTGTGAAGGCAGGGAGGCAATCACTAAGAGAGTCAGGTAGGGCACCCTTATCAGAGATAGTATGGGAGTGAGAGACTAATATACAGTCTCTAAAGCCAAAAACACAGCATCCATGGGACCAGACAACATCTCAGTCTGCATTTTACACGAACTTCAGAATGAACTGGCTCCCCACTTAAGCACCATGTTCAATAATAGCCTTGCATCAGGTTTTGTGCCCACTGAATGGCGCACAGCAACAGTTATCCCACTCCACAAAGGGGAGCCACCACTGATCCTGAGAACTATAGACCTATTAGCCTGATGAGTCTGGTCTGCAAGGCCATGGAACGTATCATCATGGAACTCTTAAACGAAGACATTGGTAACCTCCAAACTCTGGATCCCACCCAGTTCTGGTTTGTGAAAGGTAGATCATGCCTCCTGAATCTGATCGACTTCTTTGAGGCAGTCACCAAAGCTGTAGATGAGGGTAAGGTGGTTCACACAGCCTATCTTAACCTTGCCAAGGCTTTCGACACCATCCCCTATTCTGGAATTATAGCTAAACTCAATAAACTAGGCATAAATCCCTACGTCACAAGATGGGTTGCCAACTGGCTCACTGACAGAACCCACACTGTAAAAGCTGCAGACTCCAAATCTGACCTCAAACCAGTGACAAGTGGAGTACCACAGGGTTCCGTCCTGGGACCACTCCTGTTTGGTATCTACTTCTCTGAAGTACAGGCTAACACAGAAGGCCTCTGGCTAACAAAGTTTGCAGATGACTGCAAACTAGGAGCCATAGTCAAGTCCCCAAATGATGTGAGCATCCTACAGAAGGGCCTCTCTGAGACAGATGCCTGGTGTCAGAGCCATGGCCTCAAGCTCAATGCCAAAAAGTGCAGTGTCATCCCCTTTGGTAAAAACTCTGTACCCATGAACTACCACATAGGCAGCAATCTACTTAACACCGAATGTGTGATAAGAGACATTGGGACCCAGGTGGACAGTAGTCTCTCCTTTGATAGTCACATCACCACAGTAGTCAGGAAGTCCTTCTATGTGGCACACCTCATCATAAAAGGGTTCTCATCCAGGAAAAAAGAGGTCATAGTTCCACTCTACTCGACACTCATTAGACCCATTATAGAGTACAACACCCCCTTTTAGAATGTACCTCACAAGACATTTGCAGCAGCTGGAAAGGCCACAGAAGTACCTCACAAAGAGGATTACTGGACTCAAACAAATGCCCTATACTGACCACCTCAAAAAACTCCAGCTTTACTCCATAGCATATCGCCTACTCCGAGGTGATCTCTGCCTAACATATAAAGCTGTGTCAAACCCAGAGCTGTTGGACATGCTACACCTAAAGAAATCCCAATCCCTCCTAGCTACACACTCTAGGGACCTAAACCTTGTCACCACAATAAACAGAATATGCTGGAGGGATAGATTCCTATCCCAGAGACTTCCCATACTCTGGAACAGGCTACCCATCTATGTCAAGCAAAGTTCTTCATTAGCACTCTTCAAGAAAAATCTTGATGAGTGCATGGGAAATAGGAAATACACCCTGGGGATTACTTCTGTGTCTCTGCTCAACAGTGGCACAGGAAAATAACTTTTTTGGGTGGCGTAAGCCAGGGAACCTTGTTAGCTAGGCTTACGTAGGCCCTTGGGCCGATAGCCTAGTACCTACCTATGAACCTATGAACCAGTCCTGGGTGGTTCCAGAGGAGCTGTCTTTAGAGGGTCTAGTAGGTGAGTTGATTAGCTGGGTAAAGTTATAGAGGTTTAGATTGTGTGAGATAGAGGGGGGATTGAATGATGGGCCAATTTATATTAATGTCGCCTAGAATTATAGTTTCATTGCTAATGTTAGATGAGAACCAGGAGAGGATTTCCTCAAAAACAGGTATATTGTCACTGGGTGGAATGTATAGAGAACAAATACACATCTTTTTGTGTTTATATTTAAGAGGGCCAGGTTTAGCTCAGCAGTACCAAATTGGGGTACAGGTTTAGTGTAAGAAGTTACAGATAGGGAGGAAGAAAACAGTAGGGCTACTTTACAACCTTTCTTGTGGGTTCTGTCATATCTTATGATATTATAGTTGGGAGGGGTAATTTTGGGCTCTTTAATATGAGGTTTTAATCATGTTTCAGTGATAGCTAGGATGTCGGGGTGGTTGTGGAGGAGCCAGGCATGGAGGTTGGGTATTTTGTTACATAAACCTTGAGTGTTCAGTGTTGCAAAGAGAACGTGGGGGGTGATGAGGGTGAGTTGGAAAAGAGATTGACAGAGGGCCCAGAGTTGGGTTGAATTTCACCTGAGAGGAGAACAGAGATAAGTTGCCGAATGTGGGAGAAAAGGAATCTGGGGAGTTTAGCATTTGTTTTGGGGTCAAGGTGGTACTTAAGGTAGGATGTGACTGAAGAGGTATGGAGAAGTAAAATTAGTGGGGGGTGACTCTTGTACATGGTGTGAAATGGTGATGTGAAAGGGGGGAGTAGTGTATGGTAGGGAGGTGAGTGAGGTGGAGAAGGCAGGAGAGGAGGAGGGGAAGTAGTAAGTGTGAGACTGATTGTATGCTTGAGTGGCATGATGTTGTAGTTTTGTATGGTGTAGTGGAGGTAAGAAGAATTGGTGGATACATAAGGTATGGTTAGTTTATAAAGGTAGGACTAGTGAGAAGAGTAGTGTGTGGGAACAGGCTGGAGAGGTGTGGGCAGGGTTGTTTGTATAGACTGGGAAATAGTAAGAGAGAAATGAAGGAAGTGGGTGGAGAGAAGTGAGAGTAGGAGGGGAAATATGATTGGGTGGTTTAGAGTGGGAATGGTTGGCTATAAGGGTAGATGTGCTTGGAGCAGGTGGAATTTGGGGGTAGGATAGGGGAGCAGAGTGAGCCCGAAGGGTTAACAGAGCAGGCTGAGCTGAGGAGGAGTGAAGGTACACTAAGAAATACACTATGTTAGAGCTTTTAAGCTTACAGAAAGCAAATGTTGTTAGCAAGCTCTTTAAAGATGAGTAGAGCTAAGGGAACTGGGACTGAACTAAAGTTTTGTTTTGGAACAGTTTTAGCCTTAGTCTATGGGGTGCATCTGTTTGCATACAGGGGGCATAAGGATCTTATACAATTAGTAGAGTATGTTGCTGCCTAGTGACCAACTTGATTAAAGCTCTCCAAGTTAAAAGCTGAATGGAGCTCAATGCAGCTGTCCTCACCTCACAGTGATAGTCACAATGTAAGAGAAAATTGTTTAAAAACAATTCAGTGACATTCTCCTAATGATTAATTGTAAAGGAAGGCTTGTGTATAAAAGTTGAGATTTTCCAAGGCTGATTTGACCTTTTGCTGAAACTTTGCTTCACAACTGAAGGTGGGGGAGATGCGATCCCAAGGCTTGTGAATGGCCCAAGCAAACTGAAAAAGAGAAAAAATAGAAACAGTAAGTACAGTTCTAGGAGAAATGGAGACAAACTGGGAGAGAGTAGAGGATATTAGTTAGAGAGTGATGGAAGGATTATCAAAACATAGAGAGTGGGTACAAGAAATGGTACAGTAAGTAGGTACATAGATAAATGCCCAAGGAAAAGTAAAGAATCACAAAGAATAGGAAACTGTGTTTAGGCAGATCATAAGAGACAAATTTACCAACATACTAAGTCTAATAGGTTAAACTAGCACCGTTGTTAGGTAAGATACTGGTTAGAATGTGTAACAAATACTATGTTGCTGCTTTTCAAATACCAAACAAACAACTTTATACAGAAACAAGTATGTTTCTGCTTAAAAAAACAGTTAGCACTGTAGTTAGGTGAGATGCAGGTTACAGTTTGCAACAAACACTATTTCTGCTTTTCATATACCAAATAAACAAACTGTATGTTTCTCCTTACTAATAGCAGGTATGTTTCTGCTCACTAATACCAATTGAAACTGTAGTTAGGTAACAAAAACTGTTTCTGCTTTTCAAATACCAGATACAAAATAAACAAACTGTATGTTGCTCCTTACTGATAGCAGGTATGTTTCTGCTAATACCAATTAGAACTGTAGTTAGGTAAGCTACTAGCTAGAATTTGTAAGAAATTCTGTGTTTCTGCTATTTCTGTACAAAATAAACAGCAACTGTATTTTTCTCCTTAATAGTAAATGCAGAATAATGCGGAGCAGATATCAATAAAGGAACTATCTATGAAGCCACTCTAGCTTCCTAGATAAGGTTAGATATGTAAGTACGCATATACACACTGGAGTAACCACCAAGATCTACATATACAATGAGCAATAAAAAAGCATCACAGTCTTGTCAGACTACAATAATAATTGTCTTTCGGCTTTTCACAGTTAGGGGTCACCACAGTGGAACTCCAGTCCGCTAATGATTGGCAGTGGATTTTTACAGTGCCAAGTTGCCAGCCCAACGCCCAACCTTCAAGGAAGGCACACCCATTCACGCACACACCTACCTGCCATACCTCTCAACCTGGAAACATCAAAAATCTGGACAAGGCCCATGAAAAATAGGTACAAATCTGTACGCTGATTAACATAAAATTTGCATACATAATTAAACAACCCCGCCCACTCCAATGGAATTGTAGGATACAAACTCTGAAATGCAAACTGAAGAACGGAACCAAAATATAGCACCAGAGTCCCACTGCAGCCATTCAAATGTCCCATTATCTGGCTATTTCACCCCATTTACCATAAACACTAATGTGTGCATACTGCTTTACTTCTACAATGATCATTTGAATTTTATTTTTACACTTTACAATACTGTCTCCCAATGAAAATAGACTCCCAACAAATTCAGTATAAAGCTAATAAAACCTAAAATGAAGAAATGTGTTGAGGATTGTAATAAAGACAATTTGTGAGATTTTCTTAAGACACTAGAATACAAAACACTTGCAAATGTGTAATAAAAGGAAAAACAAAGGCTAGAAATTACACATTATGCACACATACACATAATTCTGAAGAGATTAACAAATTACAATGCATTCAGGACATCAATGCATGGTGGGACAGATACCAAAAGAAAATATAATCAACCAGACTATACGACACAGTGAGAATGTGTACAAGACCCTCATCAAAAAGAGAACGTGATTTCAGTGTGTCCATATTTAAACAACTGCCTCCTCAATTCCATTTTCTTTGCACATTTTTCAAACATGTGACCACAGCCCTGTAGTGATAATGAATGCCACAGGTATAAAAGTACTGAATACTCTATGCATACTGTTCATATCCATTAATACCCCCCCAATAAAAATTCTTAAAATTCAAGCAATCTGTCCTCTAAAGGGCAGAGTTGATGAGCCAGAACAGTCAATTCATGATGTGGGAAGTGCCTGAACAAGGAAAACACCTATGCAGTTCAGCAACAGGAGCAGATCTTCTAACACACTTTAAAAAATAACAGAAATACATTGTTTTATTCTAAATGTCTTGTACTATAGTCTTATAGGTTAAAGATCATTTCAATTACACCCACAAAAATCAAGCACTACACAAGCTTAAATCCTGAAAGCAACCACGATTTATGTTAACGGTTACAGTTCCAAAGTTTGCTATTTCATCTCTTCTGTCCACCCCACTATGAAATGCCTTTGACTCTTTTCAGCTGCTCAGCCTGAAAACCCAGCTCAACAGATTGCAATAATTACCAAAACTCACATAATGAAAGCTACTGGGTTAAAAGTAAAAACTTTCTAAATGCATACTTTAAGTTGACAGTTTAAATCATAATAAATGCGGGCCACACTCACTCACACACCAGACATTAAACACACCAGCAATTTACAGAACCATTACTTAAAGCAATTCCCAAAATTCCAGTGTAAACTGACTATTCATATCCAAGATTCTCAAGTTGAAATGCTTTGATTAATTCAACTAACATTTTAGTATTTCACACTATTTACTAAAAGTAAACAAATGCATGAACACAACAATAAAAAATTCAAATTTGTATTCTGGCACTTAAGTTCACCGCTATCACAACCTGGGTAAATAAAATATTCTGAAAAACATTAAGCAAAGCGAAGAATGCTGTTTAAACTACACATATTTTTCCCTGAGAATACATGCCCTATGGTCAGAGTGGCCAGGACTACTGGAAGAGGTGCCAGCCTCCTCCAGATGCTGTGAAACCTACGAATAACAGGGATCTCGTTAGACTTCTCCTTTACATATAAGTTATAAAAAAGTAAAACCCTTTAAAGTTCTCACGCATACTGTGCAGCTGACATTGTTCTAAAATGCATCTATCGTGGCAAAAAAGAAGTTAAAAAGTACTTAACTGTGATGCTCCATTCTGAGCACCGCTGTATGCAACTTTGCACGTACTAAAGGTAATCCTTACCAAAACACAATAACTAACGCTATAACTTAATAAATCAGAACAGTTCATCTACACAAGATACACTACATAGCAACCATGCAAATATAGTTAATTCAACTTGCTTGAGATACTATAGCAACTTTAAAAAGTTTCTTTGATCCCCTCTAAGTATAAGGACTATAAATCCCAGGATTCCGTAAGGGTACTTTTTTTATCCCACCCTGAAGTTACTAATCTTCTTCGTATTAGTGCTTGCCCATCCCCTTAGCCAACATCATTATGCTTCAGAAACAGAGGTAGCTTATTATACTTCAGAAACAGAAGCTCCGTTTCTGAAGCATAATAAACTACCTCTGTTTCTGAAGCATAATAAACTATCTCTGCATTAGAACCATGATTAACAAACTAACTCGCAGCTTGCACAATATTAAATAAATACCTCTGAACAGCTTGTTGCCTTGTTCTGTCCTTTTCAGCACTGCAGAAAATTAAAATACCTCTGTTTCGTTCCTGAACAGCAGCATAATAATAAAAAAGATTCCTCGTTCCTGAAGTCCGAACAGGCAGCACAGCAGCATAAGATAAAATGCATTCCTGCTTGCTTTTTCCTGGCTAGAAGAACCACCATCCATGATGAAAAGAAAACTCACAGCTTTTCATTTCCCGCCTGCTCATAGCCAGCCGTAAATAATGACGCGAGCTCCTTGAGCTCAATTCCGACTGGCTGGTAGCATTGGCCAGACTGGCGCCATCGCGCGTGATGACGTCAGTTCCGACAGCGCGAAAATTCAAAACATAAAAAAAAGAAAGCAAAAAAATTGGAACTGAAGGGGTGCCACTCGGGAATCGTGGCACCCCTTCATTTTGACCCCAAAACCCGGTAAAAACCGAGTAATTCGGGACGGTTGGGAGGTAGTACCTGCATGTCTTTATACATCACTTGACCATAGGGACGATATGCAGACTCCACACAGAAGGCACTCCAGCTGA
Source organism: Protopterus annectens (assembly GCF_019279795.1). Classification (NCBI taxonomy): domain Eukaryota; kingdom Metazoa; phylum Chordata; order Ceratodontiformes; family Protopteridae; genus Protopterus; species Protopterus annectens. The sequence goes on from NC_056727.1 coordinate 1,204,618,264, forward strand.
GAATCGAATGGGAGAACCTCTTGATGTGAGGCGACACCGCTAACCGCTGCACCACTGCAGCCTATTGACATTCTCCTAATGATTAATTGTAAAGGAAGGCTTGTGTATAAAAGTTGATATTTCCCAAGGCTGATTTGACCTTTTGCTGAAACTTTGCTTCACAACTGAAGGTGGGGGAGATGCGATCCCGAGGCTTGTGAATGGCCAAAGCAAACTGCAAAAGAGAAAAAATAGAAACAGTGGGAGCAGAAAGTGAATAGTACAGTTCTAGGAGAAATGGAGACAAACCGGGAGAGAGTAGAGGATATTCGTCAGAGAGTGATGGAAGGAGTATCAAAACATAGAGAGTGGGAACAAGAAATGGTACAGTAAGTAGGTACATAGATAAATGCCCAGGGAAAAGTAAAGAATCACAAAGAATAGGAAACTGTGTCTAGGCAGATCATGAGACAAATTTACCAACATACTAAGTCTAATAGGTTAAACTAGCACCGTCGTTAGGTAAGATATTGGTTAGAATGTGTAACAAATACTATGTTGCTGCTTTTCAAATACCAAACAAACAACTTTATATAGAAACAAGTATGTTTCTGCTTAAAAAAACAGTTAGCACTGTAGTTAGGTGAGATGCAGGTCACAGTTTGCAACAAACACTATTTCTGCTTTTCAGATACCAAATAAACAAACTGTATGTTTCTCCTTACTAATAGCAGGTATGTTTCTGCTCACTAATACCAATTGAAACTGTAGTTAGGTAACAAAAACTGTTTCTGCTTTTCAAATACCAGATACAAAATAAACAAACTGTATGTTGCTCCTTATTGATAGCAGGTATGTTTCTGCTAATACCAATTAGAACTGTAGTTAGGTAAGCTACTAGCTAGAATTTGTAACAAATGCTGTGTTTCTGCTATTTCTGTACAAAATAAACAGCAACTGTATTTTTCTCCTTAATAGTAAATGCAGAATAATACGGAGCAGATATCAATAAAGGAACTATCTATGAAGCCACTCTAGCTTCCTAGATAAGGTTAGATATGTAAGTACGCATATACACACTGGAGTAACCACCAAGGTCTACATATACAATGAGCAATAAAAAAGCATCACAGTCTTGTCAGACTACAATAATAATTGTCTTTTGGCTTTTCCCAGTTAGGGGTCACCACAGCGGAACTCCGGTCCACTAATAATTGGCAGTGGATTTTTACAGTGCCAAGTTGCCAGCCCAACGCCCAACCTTCAAGAAAGGCACACCCATTCATGCACGCACCTACCTGCATGTCTTTATATGTCACTCGACCATAGGGACAACATGCAGACTTCACACAGAAGGCGCTCCAGCTGAGAATCGAACGGGAGAACTTCTTGATGTGAGGCGACACCGCTAACCGCTGCACCACCGCAGCCTATGCACTCTAAATAGCAATAATAAATGTAGCACTAATATAGAACAGCATAAAAAATCTCTGTAAATTATGACAGCAAACAGAAAACGCTAAAAAGGCAAATTCATATACAAAGAAAAAAAAGCTTACAGTCAGCACAGACAGCAGACTAAAGGAAGCTCCTGCAGGTTGGGACTATACTACATTTTAAATGGTGGTATTTGTCCACTACAATGTCAGTAAACCAATTGTGATTAGTGCAAATGGCAGTGGATGTGGTGTTGGAATAGTTTTATTGCAACAGATAAATGACAATCCAAAACACGTAGATTTCTCTTCTAGAATATTAAGGCAGACTAAGTAGAGATACTCTCAAAGTGAAAATGAATATCTTGCAAGATTATAGGTGTTCCAGAGCATTTAACCTTATCTATTAGACTTGAATATATTTTGGCTCAAAAAGATCAGAAACAACTGGCGCTGTTGATAAAGTCATATGACATGGAAAACGTCCCACCATCAGTAACTATATATATATATATGTGTGTGTGTGTGTGTGTGTGTGTGTGTGTATATATATATATATATATATATATATATATATATATATATATACACAAGCCATTACATCCAGTAGAATAGTGCCCCTGTAAGATGGACATCCTCAAAGAAGCAACTAAGGAAGATGTCATTTTTCAGGCTATAACTGACTATGTTTGTAACGTGTGTCCATGTAAATCATGTAAACTGATACAGACAATTCATTTGTTATACGAATACTTTATTGTGAGAGTGGATTTTGGTGCCAACTTTTCAAAGACCTGAAGTCCTGAAGTAAATCCTTGAAAAGCATCAAGAGCTGATCAGGTGCAGTGGGAAAGAGAGAGAGAAAGAGAGAGTAAAATTTCTGTCTAGTTACCAAATATCACTGCTGATGTAACCAAAATGAGTCTTTGTGTTAATTTTGCTTTAAACACCAACTGACTGTAAGGAGAAAATCTTTGATTGTGACTGTGTCACCAGCAAGGCCATGGCAAAGAACTGCAGCACATTTATGTTCATATAATAGAAAATAAATACTAGTATTGGATTATTATTCAATGGAAGCTGAGATAGTTAACTTACCTACAATAACCAGCCAGCAAATCATATCTCAGTTCAAGACAATGGTCTCCAGAATGGGAATCTTTTCAAACTTGTCACTGACAATGGAACTCAATTTGTATCTTCAGAGTTTCAGAAGTTTGCAAAAGTATATAGGTTTGTCAATACACCAAAGTCTGCATTATTCCCAAGCAAATGGTGCTATTGAGAGAGCAGTGCATATGGTTAAGGAAACTTTTAACCAGCATATTCCACATTTAGATTTAATGTCCCATAAAGCAGCACCATGCAGTACAACAGGATGGAGTAAAGCTCAACTAGTGTTGGGCAGGCCGATTCAAACTACCTCCTCAGTGCTTGAGACAGAGCTAGCTCAACTAGTATTGGCAAGGCAGATTCAAACTATCACCTCAGTGTTTGAGACAAACTAGCTCAACTAGTGTTGGGCACGCAGATTCAAACTACCACCTCAGTGCTTGAGACAAAGCTAGCTCAACTAGCAGCATCGGGCAGGCAGATGAAAACTACCAGCTCAGTGCTTGAGACAAAGCTATCGCTGGGCAGGCAGATTCAAACTACCACCTCAGTGCTAGAGACAATGCTAGCTCAACTAGTGCTTGGACAGGCAAATTCAAACTACCACCTCAGTGCTTGAGACAATGCTAGCTCAACTAGTGCTTGGGCAGATAAATTCAAACTACCGCCTCAGTGCTTGAGGAAAAGATGTCGCCCAAAACTATTCCATATGAGACTGTTGAACAAAATGGCCAGAGGGCCAAATCTGTACATATGTAGCTCTACATCAAAGATATTCAGTTCATCCCTTGCCTGAACTGAATCTAAAATAAATTGGCCAACTCAAGCATGGTAGGAAAAGAGATGCAAAGCAATAGTTGAGACTATTTCCAAATCTGCAGAACCACGATCTTATGTAATGTGAACCAATGATGAAAATGTGTTAAGGAGAAATCATAGACACAGTCAAGTCTTAACTGAGATGGCCCAACTGAGTAGATACATGTCATAGCCAGATGGCCAATCGCTGTAACCAGGTAACTCCAAGAATGTAAGACACTCTGGATCAGACATAATGACCAGACTAGTCACAATATACTTAAAAGAGGCACATTGCCTAAACAAGGCACATTACCTGCAGAGATGCATTAACCAATATTGACTTGTCACAAAAGACAAGCCTCTTGTGTCCATCTGATGAGACAGCATTTTTATGATCCATTAATCTATTTAGAATATTTTTATTCATACAGGTAGCACTGCTCCTTTTCAGTCACAGTTTATTGAGAAGAACTAACAATACAGATACAGTAGTCATTGCCACATTGACATAAAACATAAGCATCAAGTCAAAAGGCTGGGGATTAGCATAGTGGTTAATGTGATAATCTTACAGATACCAGGTACAGGGTTTGATTCTCACCTTTGGAAGCATGAGTAGGGTTAAAAAATCCTGGAGATGTTAGTCTAGTAATCACCTATGAGTCTATGAATAGAAAATCCACAATCTGCAGAAAGTGTGATCCAACTACATATGGAAAATACAAGGATCTGAGGATTAAATACAGCATTAGTAAAGAAACTGTCATCTCCAGATACTAGTAAGATGACACAGGTCAGAAGCTGAATGTAGAATAAATACTAAATAATAGAATATTCAGTCTTCCATCATGGAGAGAATTATCCAATTCTGCCAGAAGTCTGAGTTAGCAAATGTCAAAGTAGCCCTAGTTATAAGAATGAAATATGTCTAAGCAAAATGCTTCTCAGACTGAAAGGAATTATGTCACACCCTGGCATTATAGAAAGAGTTATTTACAGATTAAGATGTTATTTCAGTACTGACCTGAAGGCATACATCTAATTATGCTAAATCACAGTTTAAGGCCTTGACATACATTTTAACTGTCCCTGATTTTTCAAAACATCCTTCACTTTGCTTCATAATTGTACTCTGTCCCTCATGAAATGTTTGATTGTTGTAGTAAATTATCGAGTATTACATTCAGTCAATAGCAGACATTTAGAGTTTCATACTTGTTGTACAGGAAGTGTGTGCTGATGTTAGACTGATTGTTCTATTCATTTTAAGTGAACTAGAGTAATATTTAAACATTTCCCTTATTCTGGTCTTTATTCCCCCATTATTTTGGCTTTGACCAGAATTCTTGAGTAAAGAAATTCAGATGTATGGACCTCGAGCAAAAGACTTTGCTACAAAACATAGTAGAGTATTCAGCATGTAGCACTAGGAAGACCCCCCCCCCCCGGGTAATTACTACATCATCAAGGGTGAGAATCACATTGTGAAAGCAGCAGAGAAAACAATAATATTTTAGTCAAAGTATCATACCAAACAATCTACCTTGAGGAATAATGTATTATTATCATTAAGTCACATGGGAATTAAGACTCTGTAGCTGAAGTACCTTAACGTCATTAAGACTGAGCATTGGGAAAGACTGTTATAAAAATCAGATCGTCAGGTGATTGACTCAGACTATGAAAGAAATAGAAGTAAAAAGCATTTTAGAAATATTTCCATTTGCAGCTGGTTTGTGATTGGCTATATACCATATATCTTGTGCTGGGTGCTAAGGCAATGGGTAACAACATCAGCGGTGTTGATATGCTGTTGGCAGGAGGAAGCGAGTGGTAGGGGCTCTAATGTTTGGCTCATGGGAGAAAACATCTAGGTAAAAATGATAAAGGTCAGTAAGTACTACAAGCTTTACATCTCTTTTTACAGTCAGAAAGGCATAACTGTTTTGCACAGCCAGGATGCATACTTTAATGTTTCTAGCATGTTTTGGTGCATGCTTACCTTACCATGGTTCAGCTACTTTATTTACAGTAATATGCTTCAATTTCTTACTTTAACCTGCTTTTACTAGGCAAGTTTAGTCTGCCAGTTAAGCCATGGAGTCAAGCAAGCAATAGTGCCCAGCAGGGTATGTGTTACTGTGTAAAGAATGCCTGTCCAGGGGTATTATGAGGCCCGACATCACACACACACTCATATATACATATATATCTTTATAAGCACATAAACACACACACACACACACACACACACACACACACACACACACCAACACACACACACACACCAATTCCAAGACAGTACAAACTCTTCTCCAAGTCTAACCACAATGACACAATGACAGCACACCAGCAGTCTTTTAGATCTGACATTCTGTGTTAATCAAGCATCCAGTGAGAAACAGTTGAGCTTTTAATATACTTTAGCAGCACCTCTTGTAACTTGTAGCTGAGGAACTACTTTCTTCCACTAATCACCTTATTCATTGCTCAGTGTTCCAAAATATGCTTTCTCAAACTTCTAGTGGACATACCCACATAAAAAGCCAGACATCCACTACACATGGCGACATAAACAGTTCCCTCAGTATTACAATCAACCTATCACTGTTACTACCAGGAACAGTGATATTATAATCAAGATTTTCTAAAAAATGTGAGGACCTACTTGAATGTATCTACATGCCCTACAACCCATACATTTCACCATACCAACGTTGCCAATAACCAAGTGTGTAATGCCCCTTCCACTATTCTATAACATATGTTTTACACTCTGACTTTTCTTGTACACAAAAAGTGGAGTCTCAACCAATACTTTAACCATGTCTCCATTTCCCAAAATAACCTTCCAGTTTTCACTGATAATCTTACATATCTCAAAATTGTCTACACTCATGTCCAAACAAAACCTAGGTTTACTCTTTACCCTAGTGGTGACAACTGTTCTATTGGAAAAAACTTATTTTAGTAATGGGGGAAAATCTACATCCCTTCTACAAATGATCTCACTAGCTGTGCTATTTAACACATCTCTGGGGTACCCCCTTTCCAAAAATAACCTTTTTATGAATTTCATTTCTTTCAAAAACAAGTTGTCATCAACTATCATGCGTGATGCCCGAATAAACTGACCTCAGGGAAATAGAAGGACTAATTTGTCAAAAACTTTGTTGGAATTGAAGTGTCTACTCTTTGTGTACAAGAAAAGTCAGAGTGTAAAACATATGTTGGAGAATAGTGGGAGGGGCTTTACACACTTGGTTATTGGCAACGTTGGTAAGGTGAAATGTATGGGTTGTAGGGCATGTAGACACATTCAAGTAGGCCCTCACATTTTTTAGAACATCTTGATTATAATATCACTGTTCCTGGTAGGGTAGATTTTAATACTGAGGGAATTGTTTATGTCGCCATGTGTAGTGGATGTCCAGCTTTTTAGGGGGGTATATCCACTAGAAGTTTGAGAAAGCATATTTTGGAACATTTATACACAATTAGGATCAAAAATCTTAATAATACATTATATAAACATTCTATTGTATGTGGTAATTGGAAGAAATGTATGTTTTTGGTCCTGGACTTAGTGAATGTGGACATCAGGGGTGGTGATTTTAGGAGTACTGTTGAACAAAAGGAGGCAGAATGGCAACTTAGGCTTGCCTCCTATATGCACCCTAGGTTGAATGATAGTCAACATTAAGTGTTTTTTAAAAAATGGGAAAATCAATATTAATAAGTGAAGTTTTTAATAGTTTTGTACATCTTATATAAACATACTCTTTTTTAATATTGTAATTGTAATTTGATACATAACTTTGATGAACTGACTGATTATAGTTTTGTCACTTTAAGAGATTATTAGTAAAAGAGCTTGATTGGTTCTTTTTTAATTGAGCATAATATTTAAAGTGTGTATACAGGGTTACATTCTGTGTTTCTGAGGAAGTTGTTTTGACGAATAGCGCAATTAAAGTGTTTTACTCTAAAAAACCTGCATCCTTCTCTGGTGGTTCTTGATGTTTTTCTGTCATTGGCTTTGGTACATTTACACCAAAGCTGTTTTGCTGCTGTTTTGGTTCATTTTGTTCAGGTGGTTACAGTTGCTTACGGCGTGTGCACCAGAAGAAGAAGATTTGGATCTAACTCTGCATTCTACCCCCACTCACCGTGAGAACATGTTGGACGTATTGATGTCTACAGTGGGTGAGATGCAGAAATCTTTGACCTACTTTTGCAGCCAGGATAAAGGATTTGAGTCCCAAAGGAAGGACATCGAACACAGGGACAGGCAACCAGGTTGGTGTAAAGACTAATAGTGTTGGTTCCTCTTGCAACAAACCTGTTCCTGGTGTCTGTGACATGAACAAGTTGTTAAGTTTGAACATTGACCCTTTTAGTGATGAATTGTTTCAAACTAAGCATGTCATTAATAGAAACAATGGCACGGTTATGCTTGATAAATTGGAGAGGGGTCTCAAGCATTACCGGGCACTGTATGTTGAAAACGAGTATTTTGAACATTGGTCAAAGTTGGGATTGTTCCAAAAGGACTCCGATTTTTTAAGATGCCTAATGGGGTTTCTACTGATAATCCATTTTATAAAGAAGTTGTTAACTTCTTTAATAATGTGGGGCTAGAATTTTTGAAATTACTTATCAAAAATAACACTAGAACACTTGAAGGACTGAGAGAGGGTCTCATTCACTTGGATAATGACATCAACCAGGTGATGAGTGGGTATCCGGAAGTGTCTAATGAATACCCGCAGATGCTGGATAAAGCTGATAGGTTGGAGAAGCAGGTTATACAACGTAAAACCAAGAACATCGTAAGGGATTTGGCGGTATATGAAGTGGGTAAGGAATATAATGACTTTATCCCAAATGCTGCTAAACCTAACAATAACTCTGGACCAGCGCAAGGGTCGTTTTCAAATGGTAATGTTTCCAATGATAGAGACAGCAGTAACTTTCATAATTCTAATGCAACGCCCCCTTTAATTTTCTGCATCTGAACCAATGGAAGGTGGTGACATCATGCAAACGGCAGTTAGAAGGAAAGTGGATATGTCAGCGCAGGCATCTAATGATGTTGGTGAACATTCACAGGTTAAAACTGGCCCAAATAATGGACGGATCAACAACAAGGTGGTCAGTTCTTCTGGCAACAAGCCTTTTTTACAGCAAGAATACAACTCTCGGAACAAAAAGAATCGGAGCAGGAGCAGGGGTAATCAAACTCACAGTCGAGGAAGTAGTGGGCCTCGGAGGTAGCCGGGACTTTAAACCATGATTCTGCTCATATATCGGTATTTAATCTTTCTGACTTTGTTCTAACTGATGAATATATAAATGTCTTAAAACTAGGATTGCATTCTTAGCCTACTAGAAGGGCTAATTTGTCAAAAACTTTGTTGGAATTGAAGTTTTTTTCACGTAAGCTCAATTTAGAATATATTCTTTGTACTGTAGCATATAATAGTATTCCAGTGAAGCCTTCTAGATACAGCCCCACACTCATACACACCTTAAAAGTGTTTGAAAGTCTCTGTGAAAGGGACATTAGGAATCAAATTGTTAGTAAAAATTATCGGCCCTTTTACAGTTTGAGTTTTAATGAGAGGAAGGCGCTTAATGAGTTGGTGTGTAAAAAAAGACTTACGGTTTATGAAAGCCGATAAGGGGGCTGGGATTGTAGTTATGAATATCGAGGATTACAACAACACTTTAGAAACAGTACTAGCTAATTAGGCCGAGTACAAAAAAGTGTCTAAGTTTGAGATCTTAAAATGTTATGGACACATTTATGCTACGTTATATGATTTGTTAATGGATGGTCAAATTTCTAAGGAAGTGTTTGACTTTTTGTATGTGGAAGACCCCAACATTGGGGTGCTTTTTGGAATAGCTAAGCTACATAAGTGTGTGATCAATCCCCCCCTTTAGGCCTATTATTTCGGCCTCAGGGAGTTGCACAGATTGTATTTCTATGTATTTAGATTTCATATTGAAACCTTCTGTGAAACAACTGCCATTTTACATTGCTGATTCTTGGGATTTTTTGGATCAATTGAGACTTTTTCTCATTAGTTTGGGCAGTGTAAGAGTATATGATGGTCACAGTGAATGTGACTTCATTATTCACGTGCATCTCTCAGGATGTGGGTGTGGATTACATTAGATGGTTCTTAGGGAAATTCACTAATTTGAGCAACAATAGTATTATTACATACATGTCCTTATTAGACATACTGTTAGAACTCAGTTATTTTTTGTTTAACAGCTGTTTTTATAGGCAGTTATACGGGAGTACCAATGGGTGCAACTGTGGGGCCCACATACACCAATTTGGTGCTTGGATGGTGGGAATTTGAGATTCTTCCTCATGTTAAATTTTATGACAAAATCGTCTTTTATAAAAGATTTGTGAACAACTTGCTTTTTATTGTTAGGAAGTATGGTTTCAATGTGGATGGCTTCATTGAAGAACTTAGTACAAGTACTCAGTTTTTAAAAGTCACAGTTGGTGACTTTGGGTTGGCAGTTTCTTTTTTAGATGTGGTGCTTAGATGGGATGCATTTCTTAATGTTGTTTCAAGTTGTATCCATCGAAAGAATATATTCTGCAACAGTTATGTACGTTTTAAAAGCAGCCACCCCAATTTTATAAAAAAAGAACATTCCCCAAGGTCACTTTATTCGGGCATCAAGCACGATAGTTGATGACAACTTGTTTTTGAAAGAAGTGGAATTCATAAAAAGTTTATTTTCGGAAAGGGGTACCCCTGAGATGTGTTAAATAGCACAGTTAGTGAGGTAATTTCTAGAAGGGATGTAGATTTTCCCCCAATTCTAAAAGAAGGTTTTTCCAAGAGAAGGGTTGTCAACACTAGGGTAAAGAGTAAACCTAGGTTTTGTTTGGACATGAGTGTAGACAATTTTGAGATACGTAAGATTATCAGTGAAAACTGGAAGGTTATTTTGGGAAATGGAGACATGGTTAAAGCATTAGGTGAGACTCCACTTTTTGTGTACAAGAAAAATCAGAGTAAAACATATGTTGAAGAATAGTGAAGGGGCATTACACATTTGGTTATTGGCAACGTTTGTAAGGTGAAATGTGTGGGTTGTAGGGCATGTAGATACATTTAAGTAGGTCCTCACATTTTTTTAGAACATCTTGATTATAATATAACTGTTCCTGGTAGGGTAGATTGTAATACTGAGGGAATTGTTTATGTCACCATGTGTAGTAGATGTCCTGCTTTTTATATGGGTATGTCCACTAGAAGTTTGAGAAAGCATATTTTGGAACATTTATACACAATTAAGATCAAAAATCTTAATAATACATTATATAAACATTCTATTGTATGTGGTAATTGGAAGAAATTTATGTTTTCAGTCCCGGAATTAGTGAATGTGGACATCAGGGGTGGTTATTTTAGGAGTACTGTTGAACAAAAGGAGGCAGAATGGCAACTTAGGCTTGCCTCCTATATACACCCTAGGCTGAATGATACTGTCAATATTAAGTGTTTTTTAAAAAATAGGAAAATCAATATTAATAAGTGAAGGTTTTAATAGTTTTGTACATCTTATATAAACATACACATTTTTTAATATTGCAATTGTAATTTGATACATAATTCTGATGTACTGACTGATTATAGTTTGGTCACTTTAAGAGATTATTAGTAAATTATCTTGATTGTTTCTTTTTTAATTGAGCATAATATTTAAAGTGTATATACATGGTTACATTCTGTGTTTCTGAGGAAGTTGTTTTGACGAATAGTGCAATTAAAGTGTTTTACGCTAAAAAACCTGCATCCTTCTCTGGTGGTTCTTGGTATTTTTCTGTTGTTGGTACATTTACACCATGGCTGTTTTGCTGCTGTTTTGGTTCTTTCAGGACTGCAAACCTAGTAATTAGTATTCATAAACCAGAGTTGTTATGATGTAAAGGAAGGATACTGGTTGCAGTAAACAGGAGCATTATCACTAGATGTTCTTAGGATGTGATCCTTTGTTTGTTAATGTTGGCAGCATGTTTATTAGTTAGCTGTGAATAAATTGGATAGCATGAAGTCTGTGAGTTTATTCTTAATATTTTAACTATGAATACATTTTAATTTTGTTTGTTTTTGCAGACATGCAGGTGGCAAATGCACTGTGATTGGGATACAACAGTTTGTCTAGCACTTAGTGCAGAAGAGTAAGGTTATGAGCTGTGAAAGAGCCTCCATTTATCTTCTGTGCGACTCTGCCAAGTTACTTCACCAGACAGTACTCCTGGACTGCTCCTGAAAAGGGACAAGTCCAGTGGACTGTTTGCACGTGTTGTACATTTGTATTTTGAATACCTGTACCCTTCACATAAATAACATATAGTGAAGTACTAATTGGCATCTTGGTTATGAATCTGAGCATATCTCGTGTATTTTAATGGCTTGTCAGATACAATTTCACTAAATATGAGTTTCAATGGATAGAAGTTTATTGTTTCTCATGCTAAGTCTCTTTTCAATGAGAGAATGTTTTGTTTTGTTTAGAAAATGTCAGTCAGTGTTTTTCTGTAAAATTTGACATCTCAATCTCTGTGATAGTTGCAAAATCAAAGAATAAAACAGAATCTACACTCACAGGTATGAACAGTGTTTATGGTAATTGGGGAGAGAGAGAGCCAAGTTGGGGAATATTGGCATGACTGATGGGGAGGTCTGTTTCATTACCCTACATACGGTCCCATTTGTCCACAGTCTGGCTCTGTTGACTCTGGAGGTATATGTTGCAACAATACAGCATTACTGGCCATTCAGCCAAGTCAGACCTGTAATGAGTGATGACAGAAGGGATAGTTATTCTTGATGACAAAAAAGACATAAGAAGGTCAAAAATGAGATGTAGATGTCCTGGAAACATGATAAGAACCCCCCTACCAAAAACAGTATGCTATATGCATTAATATTTCTGATTTGTGTATGACTTGTGAGTTGCTGAGCAAAACAACAGGAGCTGCTGTGGCATTTATGCTATCCACAATTGTTTTGCTTTAATGAATCAATTTATTAATAGGCCTAGATTGTGTAAAATAGTCTAACTATGTTGGATTTTAGTAATATCTTTGTAGCACCATCTTTACAGCCTCCAACAACTACAAAGGGGTTGACATTTGTCAGGTCATATTGTCTGCATTATTTGCAGACATGCAATAGGTGGCTTCGACACTCTAACTTGACTGTAAGTGTGAGTGTGCATGCATTATGTATAGTATGAAAGAACAGCCATGGCAGGGCTAGCCACTCGGTGGTATGAGCCTTGCATCTTGATGATTATCACTGTTGAAGTTGCACCCTCACCCCATGTGCAAAAATGGGAAAAAGGGGTGGTGGATGGATGAATAGTCTTCTCTATAAGATCAGACTATAAAGTTAAAAACTGTTACTCTGGCAGTTAATGCAGAGGACTAAAGTTCCAACTTGTTAATAATCTTTTTCCTGTGACAAGAGAGCAGGGTTTGAATCTTTCCACCTTCGTTTATCTACTGTGTGACATTGAACAGGTCACTTAAGGAGACAGTGTTTTGGAGCAATTGTGAATTTGGGCTAGGCTCCTTAGTCTTCTGGATTGTATGTTTAGTAACTATGAACCTGTTGTCATTGTTTGCTAGCCATCCCCTATTTCATAGCTGAAATAGTACAAGAAATATTATTGCAATATCACCAACCTACCTTTTTTAATGCAGCATAGGTAATTTATACTTCAAGGGCAGTAGGCACTGCATGTGTAGGTGAAGCAGTGAAGTACAAAGGTGTTTACCAGCAGTAACCTCTGCATTACTATTAATTCTGTTTAATGAAAAATTATTCAGATGATTTTACTTCTGCAGATATTGTGCATATTGACTTAGCATATATTATCAAACAGATAATATTTCTTATGCTCTCATAAATACTCTTTTAATTAAACTGTGCTACACCAAGTTGGATCTTATGGTATGATGCTAGTGATTTGTATGCAATTTAATGTAGTTCATCCAAAGCTACTGCACTTTATTTAGCTCCTTTTACTGTATTTGTGTCTCTTCCTACTTTATTACTTTATGTTGGTTTTATTGATTGTTCCTAAAAGTGTTCAATTGTATTTATTCTGCTGCATTTATTACTGCTTGTTAGTAGTCTGATTAAATTGTAATTGTTATTCTAAGCCTGCTAGTTTTGGTTTAAGGACTTGGGCTTCAGGTCAGTTATTTTACATTAAGAAGGTTTGTGGTCTACACTCTTGTGGGAGGACAGGGTAACCTCTGCCCTTCTGACCTGGGAATTGCTGGGTGAAGGCTTATTGTGCCTGTTGCTCTAAATGCCTTTGTTCTGGTTTAAGCACTTGGATTCCAAACCAGTTATTTTACATTAGGAATATTTGTGGTCTAAACTCTTGTGGCAGGAGAGGATAGCCTACACCATTCTAAGCTGTAAATTACTAGCTGAAGGCTCATTAAGTCTGTTATTCTGAAAGTGTCTTAGTTTTAGGTTAAGCACATGGGCTCAAACCAGTTATTTTGCATTAGGAAGGTTGAGATCTAGACCCTTGTGACAGAAGAGTGTGGCCTACACCCTTTTAATCTGAGACTTGCTAGTGAAGGCTTATTGTTCCTGTTATTCTAAGTTTCTTTATTCTGGTTTAAGCACTTGGGTAAAAAGCAGTTACTTTCCATCATGACGATTTGTGGTCTAAACTCTTGTGGCAGGAGAAGCTAGCCTATACCCTTCTAAGCTGGAAATTGCTAGTTGAAGGTCTATTGTGTCTGTTATTTTGAAGTGTCAGTTCTGACCTAAGCACCTGGACTCCAAAACCAGTTGTTTTACATTAGGAGAGTTTGTGGTCTAAACTCTTATGGTGGGACAGTGTGCGCTACACCCTTCTAAGCTGGGAATTGCTGCTTTATTTAAACAGTTTTTTTCTGTTGTGACTGTGGTTTTATGTTCTTTGAATATCTATTACTATTACATTTTATAGCATAGGCTAGATTCAGACTTGCTGAATCTAGACTGATATCACTTGAGCACTAAAACCAGCTCTTCACTGAGATACTGAAAGATCTGAGGCATCCCTTGCTTCCAACTAACTATAAGTGCCTGTTTTTGCTCTTATATTGCACTTTTAATTTGTATTTGCATTTTACTGTCTGTTTGAATTGTCTGAACTGTTTTTTGTCACGTTTTACTGTATACTGTACTAGTTCAGCTGTAGCACAGCCCAGTTCCAGGTTTGCTGTTTCTGGGTCTGTTTTGTAAATTCTGAGCATCAAATTCAAGCCATCTTTGTTGGTGAAGGCCCTTCTGCACCCTTGTGGGAGGAGATTGATGTGTAGGTCCCAGCTAATTGAGGGTGATTAGACTAGAGCTCATAGAGACCATCCTTATTGGCTAGTTTGAGTTAAAAGGGTTATTTCTTGTTTTATTTAAGCCCCGCATTTGCACTTGTTTGTCTGCTGTGTAGCAGTGGTTATTGTTGGTCATTATAGATGCAAACATTTTGCTTGTTAAATTTTCCCTTAGCACTTTGCTTGTGGTCCCCAAGAGGTTTTTTGCAACCCTGCTCTACTGTCAGGTGGAACAGTAAGCTTAGCCTCAGAGGTACCAATACACCTCTCACCCACTAGCCATTCCTAAGTGTGACTTCTTTTCCTGACCATATAAATTTATCTAACACTATAGACAGATAATTTCATAGGTTCATAGGTTCATAGGTTCATACTAGGCTATCTGCCCTAGGGCATTTATAAGCCTAGCCAGAGTGTGTGTGGCTTTCACCACCCCTTAGGATGAGAATACTATACCCATTAGTTTGCTGTGCCTCTGTCCAGCAGTGATACAGAGATGATTCCCGGGGTAAACCTACGATCTCCCATCCACTCGTCAAGATTTCTCTTGAACAGAGTCGGTGAGGGGCTCTGCCTCACATGGACTGGGATTCTGTTCCATAGTGTAGGGAGTCTCTGGGTGATGAATCTGTCCCTCCAGCATGTCCTATTTATATCCGTGTTGAGGTTTAAGTCTCTTGCTCTCGTGGCTCTGGTGGATTTGGATTTTTGAGGTGGAGCATGTCCATTAATTCCGGGTTGGACATGGCCTTGTATGTCAGGCACAGATCACCTCTGAGCAGACGGTATGCGACTGAATAGAGCTGGAGTTTCTTCAGTCGGGCATCGATGACATATGTTTGTGCCTTTATCCTTTTGGTGAGGAACTTTTGGGGTCTTTCCAACTGCTGCAGGTGTCGGGTAAGGTACATTCCGAATGGGGCGTTGTACTCAATCATTGGTCTGATAAGTGAAGAGTACAGGGTACAATGACCTCTCCTGATCTGGATGTGAATCCCTTCATGATCAGGTGGGCAATGTAGAAGGTCTTCCTAACCACTTTGGCAATGTGAGTGTCAAAGAGAGGTTACTGTCAACTTGGGTCCCCAGGTCCCTGATAACTTCTTCCGTGTTTAATGGATTACCACCTATGTGGTAATTAGGGTTACCTTGTTTTTCCCAAAGGGTATTACTATACATTTTTGGCATTTAGCTTAAGGCCATGGCTCTGGCACCAGTTATCCATTTCTATGAGACCTTTCTGGAGGATGTCTGTGTCTGATGGAGTGTCAATTATGGTGCCCAGTTTGCAGTCATCTGCAAATTTTGTCAGCCACAATCCCCCTATGTTTGCCTGCACTTCAGAAAAATAAATGCCGAACAAGAGGGGGCCCAGGACTGAGCCCTGTGGGACACCGCTCGTGACCGGCTTAGAGTCTGACATGGCACCAGCAACTCTAACCCTGTGTGTTCTGTCCTTGAGCCAGTTTGCAACCCATCTTGTGACATATGGGTTTACATCTAAGCTGGTGAGCTTTTCTATGATGCCCGAGTGGGGTATTGTGTCGAATGCTTTTGCTAGGTCAAGGTATTTCTCCAGCCAGCTTGATCAACATCAGTCATTTCTCAATCACTGGTCAAGAACTGTCCCAGAGACTTCCTATACTCTGGAACAGGCTACCCATCTATGTCAAGCAAAGTTCTTCATTAGCACTCTTCAAGAAAAATCTTGATTAGTGGATGGGAAATAGGAAATACACCCCGGGGATCACTTCTGTGTCTCTGCTCGACAGTGGCACAGGAAAATAACTTTCTTGGGTGGCGTAAGCCAGGGAACCTTGTTGGCTAGGCTTACATAGGCCCTTGGGCTGATAGCCTAGTACCTACCTATGAACTCATGAACATGGGCATCCTGAGGCAGTGTAGCAACTGCTTCATGTTCACTGACAACCCTCTACTCCTAGTCTACACAGACTCAACATGTGAGAGATGCAACTATATTACGAACCTTGAATCCATGCTCTTTCATGCACTAGTCAGTACATATGACAATGAGTGGGTTGTCAGCATGCACACCTCACCTCCTACTCCACCCAAACACACATCACACATACCTACAAATGCAGAGGTCCTCAACAAAAGTATACCTAAACACCAGAGACCTCCCAAACACAAGCATGAGCATGCTACTCATAATACTTCTTCTGCAGAACCCAATACACATAATAGCTCATGCACCAGTGTCTCACCTATCAAGCCCTTAAGGCAAAATACAAAACCAAACATATTAGTCATAGGTGATTCTATTGTGAGACACAGAGATATCCCTCTCACCGGGCTGGATAAGGAAACGGTCACTGTCAGTTGTCTGTCAGGTGCTAGGATCCACCATATCACACATGCACACGAGTTTCTCAACAACAGGTAGTATTATGACTCTGTTATAGGCCATGTTTATGTGAATGACTTAAGATGTACCTCTCTGGGTTATATGAAGAGAGAAATGACTGAGCTCTTGGGTTATGTGTCTCAAGCAAGTATGTTCCTAGCCTTATGCAGCATTTTACCTTCACCTAAGATGATGCCTCAATACAAACAAAAAAAATATTATCTTCAATAATTGGCTTAGTTTCTAGTGTCATTCTATGGGGATCCAGTATCTGTCACCCTGGGATGACATGATCGACAGACTTCAATGCTTTGTCAGAGATGATCTTCATCTGTCACCCCTGAGATTTCGGCTACTGGCTAAGGCTCTTGCCACCCCCATAGTGCCTTTTTTGGGCAGTGTTTCAAGGATGAAATTCCCAATGTAAAAGCTCCATCTAAAAACAACCTTAGCGTTATCTTGCTAAACACTAGATGTCTCAACATGAAACTGCACTCACTGGAAGATGTCCTCACCTCGGAAGACACAGAAATTTGTGCAGTCACGGAGACCTGGTTCAAGGCTGTGGACAGCACCCCAGCCATACTGGGTTACACTTCCTTCCACACATTCAGACCACAAACTGCATAAAAACTAAAGGAGGCAGTGTATCAATATTCATTAAAGATGAATACACCTCCAGATTGGTGAAACAGTATGATTCCATGGAGATGCTTCAGGTGCAATTAACTGCTGGTATGGCACCTATTCAAGTCATTGTCGGCTACAGAACACCCACTCTGCCTATTTGGATCTACTTGAGTCTATCAAGATACATATGAACACCATGGTTCTTTAACTACCCACCCATTGAATGGGTAAATTACTCGTGCTCAGACTCACTTGCCAAAGGTTCCTCGACTTCGTTAACTCCAATGTCCTGAACAAGCTGGTTGACATTCCCACAAGGGGTGCCAGCATCCTGGATCTGGTGCTTACCAATATGGGGGACCATGATAGCACCCCCACTGTGAGGTCTTCCCTGGTGAGATCTGACCACAAATCCATCCCATTCAAAGTAACTATCACACCTGACCCCTCCAGCTTCACTGCATCTCCCCCCCTCAGATGGAACTGGCAACTATGCCATGTTCTACACCAATGCTTTATACAAACACCTGTATAACTGCATTGACTCAACCATACCTGATAAGACCAAAACAAGCTGCTCAACAAAGAGCAAACCTGCCTGGTGGACAACTCCCATTAACAAGCTTTACAATAAGAGGAAGAAATTGCTGTCTAAGAGTAAGAGGGAGTGACCCCTAAACTGGAAACACTCTCTCATCAGCTTAAATAAGCAAATAAGACTTCTTGTGAAGTTCTCCAAAGCAAACTACAAATCCAAATTAGCCTCTTCAACTAAGGACAACCATAAGGCATTTTTTAGTTACATCCGTAACCTAAAAGGAAAGGCCAAGATTTGTGCCGAACTGGTAGCTAATTATACCGCACATACTGAGCCTGTGGACATAGCTAACCTGCTGGCCAACAGGTTCTGTGAAAACTTCACTCCCTGTCCCTGTCACACATTCACCATGACATTCTTACCACCTGTCCCCTACCTTGTATCTCTAAAGAGAAGGTCATAGTCGCCCTCTCTAAGACCAAAAACACAGCATCTATTGGACCTGGTAACATCCCAGGCTGCATTCTACATGGGCTCCAACAAGAATTAGCAACACCATTAGGTACTCTTTTCAATCATAGTCTAAGCATCAACTTCATCCCAGCTGAATAGAAAATGGTCACTGTTATTCTCTTGCAACAAATGTGGTGCTTTCACTGACCCCAGGAACTATAGACCTATTAACTTGACTTGCCTTATCTGCAAGGCCATGGAGCGAATCATCATGGACTTTATCAACAAATACATAGGTAATCTCCAAACACTTGAGCTTACTCAGTTTGGCGATCATGCCTGTTAAACCTGGTGGACTTCTTCGAGACAGTCACCAAGGGCCTGGATGAGGGGACATTTGTGCATACAGCCTACCTAGACTTAGCCAAGGCTTTTGACACTATCTCCCACTCAGCCATCATTAACAAACTCACCCAGCTAGGTATCAACCGTTTTATGTTTTTAGATGGGTCACTAACTGGCTCACTGATAAAAAACATATAGTCAAAGTAGGGGAATCCACCTCTAATAGCAGACCTGTAGCCAGTGATGTTCCAGGGGAATCAGTCTTGGGACCTCTACTGTTTAGAATCTATTTCTCTGAAGTACAAGTAAAAATTAAAGGTCTGTGGCTGACAAAGTTTGCTGATGACTGTAAACTGGGA
The DNA here is from genome assembly GCF_019279795.1 of Protopterus annectens. Lineage (NCBI taxonomy): Eukaryota > Metazoa > Chordata > Ceratodontiformes > Protopteridae > Protopterus > Protopterus annectens. The sequence goes on from NC_056727.1 coordinate 1,204,637,675, forward strand.
GTGGTCATAGAATCTCCAAATGATGACAACATCCTACAAGAGGGTCTTACACAAACAAATGATTGGTGTCAAAGTCATGATCTGAAACTCAATACAAAAAATGTATTATCATCCTTTTTGGTAAGAACAATGTTCCTGCTAACTACCACATCAATAGCATCACCCTAAGTACACACTCAGTGGTGAGAAACCTGGGCACATAGGTTAACATGAACCTTACCTTTGATCACCATGTTTCCACAGTAGTAAGAAGGGCATTTTATATTGCTCATCTCATAAGTAAGGGCATTGACTGCAAAAAAAATGTATTCTTTCCTCATCAGGCCAATAATTGAGTACAACACTCCTTTTGGTATGCATCATTTCAAGCACCTGCAGCAAGTGGAGATACCACAAAAGTTCCTCACAAGAAAAGGCAAGGTCTTCAGCATCTGTCCTATGTGGATTATCTGAAATCACTGTCACTTTATTCTGTTTCATACACACTACTCAGAGGCAATCTCTGCCTTGCATATAAGGCAATCTCTGACTCTGATTTTTTGGAAATGCTGCATATCCGCAAGTCAAATGGTGCATGGGTTACTTGCTCTAAAGACCTTAACCTGGAATGTGACATTAATAGAGCCTGCCAGAGGGACAGATTTGTCTCCCAGAGGTTACTACACCTTTGGAACAGATTCCCACTTCATGTCAAACAGAGCACCTCACTGGCCCTCTTCAAACATAATCTGGATGATGGGATGGGTAACCGTAAATTCATCTCTGGGGTTCCATCTGTGTTTCTCTTGGACAGGGGCAATAGGTACTGATCGTAGAAATAAGGGTAGAACATGGAAATGCTTGTAAGGCTCCTAGAGCCATTAGCCTAGTAACTTCCTATTAGCCTATGATTCTAAAGTACAATGAAAATAAAGAACGTGGAGCTGGTTACCACTGATAAAAACATAAATTTCTTTAATAACTGACAAGCGCTTTCAGACGATTGTCCTTCAGCTCAACATATAAAATAGTAAAATCACAGAACATTTTTAAAAACTAAAGCTGACCAATCAGATCAATTAATTAACTTCTGCCCCTTAAGGGTGAGTTTTAAAGGAACACATGTATTAAGTCCTGGTGTCTTATCTGATTGTAGTGTAGAAATCCCAATTAATTTCTGGCATTTCTGTCCTATTATCATTTTGGACTAATTCTGAGCATATCTGGGAGTTTCCACCCAGGTTTCTAACATAGCTAAAGAAGGCCTTATGATTGTCTTTTGTGTCATTAGCTATTTTTCTCTCAAAGTTGGCCTTGGATGATTTTATGAGTGATCGTAGTTTTTAGGGATTTTGCTCTGTCATGTAGTAGCTTTCTCCTCTTGTTGTAGAGTTTGTTTATGGCTGGGGTCCACCAGACTGGGTGCCTGCCTTTGGTGGAAAGGGTCTTGATTTTATTAGGGATTGCTTGATCCATACATTCCTGGAGGTGCTCGTAGAAGGCATTTGTAAGGGTTTCAGCAGCGTGGGTTGTGGTTTCCACTGGCTCGGGGGCCTTGAAGGATACCACTCCAGTCTTAAGAAGTGTGAAGTTTGCTTTTGAGAAGTTCTTCACTGTGGTCTTTTTTGCTGGGGTGGGGCGGGATGTGGATCTCCAGTGAGATTAATTTATGGTCTGATCTCACCAATGAGGGATATACTTCCGGTGTGGAGCATTTTGTCCCCATGTTTGTGATGATCAGGTCTAGTATATTTTCTCCTCTTGTGGGAATGGTGACTAGTTGTTCCATAGCATTTGAGTTTATGAACTCCAGGAACCTTTGGGCTAGGGTGTTGGGGCTTGAGTAATGTTCCCAGTCTATGTTTGGGTAGTTGAAGTCACCCAATATGATGGTGTTTGGAGAGACATTCATACTTTCCAGTGTCTTCAGGAAGGCTGTGTGGGTTTCCTGAGTTTGAGAAGGTGGTCTGTAGCATGTTACAAACTGTAGGGCAGTTTTACCTATGGTTAATTGCACCTGGATGGTCTCCAATGCTTCGTGCATTGCCTCTAACCTGGAGGTGTGGGTATCCTTTATGAATATGGATACTCCCCCTCCTTTTGTGGTTCGGTCCGGATTTTGGGGCGGGCATGATATGAGGTATAACCTGATAGTGCTGGGGTGCTCTCAGGAGCCTTGAACCAGGTTTCAGTCACAGCACAGACATCAATGTTCTCCATACTGAGGAGGGCTTCAAGGGCGTGCATCTTGAGGTTTAGACTTCTGGCATTGAGCAGTATTACCCTTAGTTTTTCTCCATTTTTGTTTTCTAGGGTGGTAGGTTTATCATTTGAGCCTTGCCTAAAAAAGGCACTATGGGGTGGCAGAGCCTTTGCCAATATCCGAAGCCCAGGGTGACAGGTGCAAGCCGTCCCTTGCGAAGCAGCATGGCTTGTCAAGCATGTCATCCCAGGCAGACAGACATTGGATCCCCTTAGAAAGACACCAGTAATTAAGCCAATTATTAAAGCTGATCATTTTGTCTCTGTATTGTAGCATCATTCTTGGTGAGGGTAGGATACTGCTCAGGGTCAGGGTCATACCGGCCTGGGCTACATAATCTGAGAGCTCCTCTATGTCTCTTTTCATGTAGTCCAGGGAGGTACGTTTCAGGTCGTTCACACCGGCATGGACAATGACTGAGTCATACTTGTACTTGCTGTGGAGTGACCTGAGTGCTTGTGTTATGTGGCGGATTCTAGCGCCTGACAGGCAGCTTACTGTGATCTTTTCCTTGTTCAGTCTGGTGAGTGGGACGTCAGTGTGTCTGACTATGGAGTCACCTATAACAAGTGTGTCTGGCATTATGTTTGGCCTTAAGGGCTGTGACTGTTTAGCACACTGACTTTGAGAACTATGTGTTGCATGTCTTATGTCTTGAGGTGGCAGTTGCTTGGGTGTCTGCTTTGGAGGCCTCTGTAGTTTTGGTAGATTTTTGATCAGTGCCTCCAAGTATGTCTTTGTGTGTTTATGTGTTTGTTTTGCAGTTGTGATAGTTCTATGTGAAACTGGGTTTGTGGTGTGTGTGGTTTCCTTCTCCTCCTGTCTGGTCTTGCCAGTCCTGAGTTGAGAGAGCTCAGCCTCCAGTTTGGCTATATAGTTGCATCTCTCACATGTATTTGTGTTTTGTGGGAGAAGGAGTGGGTTGTCTGTGTACATGAGGCAATTGTAACATTGCCTCAAGATGCCCAGATTCACCAGCTGAACAGGAGAGGACGCTAGCAACTGACCCTTCGACATGCTAGAAAAAGTGAAAAAGTTTGCTGAGTCAGAAGGGACCTATAGGGAAATGGGTACTCAAGGGAATTCTAGGCTAATGTAGTACTTTGTTTAGTATACAAGTACTTTACCTATATCATATAAGTTCTCATGTACTTTCTTTATCAATTGTTTAGCTTTCAAAGTGTCAATCTCAATGTAAGTATTAACATCAGCTAAAATCTCTTCCATCTTAGATACATAATATTCTGTATTCATAATGACAATTGCTCCATCTTTATCTGCTGAAGAAGCCAGGTCTGACAATTCTCTTGTAATTTATGTAATGCCTGCCTTTCCAAATAAGTAATATTATTAAATGGATGATATCTCTTCTTATTCAAATCAGTGAACAATTGTCTCTCACATACTTTAAGAAAGGTCTCTAGGTTTGGAGTTAGTGCAGGTACAGATGTGCTTGGTTTCTTTAATGTTACATATTCTGTCACTTTCTCATTTCCATATATACTCTGTAGCATAGTATTCTGTGCAATCTCAAATTAAGTACAACTTCACTTAATTTAGAGCATTCAGCAGGTATATCTGATAATCCATGGTTTAATAAAGAAGCCTGTGATTCAGTCAATGTAATACTAGAGAGATTTATTACTAAATTATTCATTTCTGTTTCCATTTGTCTAACAAAGTCTGTCCTTTGGACATCTTCCTTCTTTTGCTTCCTCAGCTCAGAGAACGATTCCTGTTCATCTTCCGTGTCTGTTTGATGGCCACAGGTAATTGCAAAAAAGGGTGATTTTTGTGTTAGAGGTTCTTTCCTTCTGGCTCCTATACCTTTCTCTCTAGTTGCAGACATTGACGTAGAAGCTGTACTGCTCAAAGCTACAGTATTTCCATTGTCTGATGTCTCATCACAATTATTAGAATTAGATGTAAGTTCTGTTGTTTCTCCAGCATTGTCATTCAAACTCTTCAGTTTCATGTGCTCTCCACAATACAAAAATGTTGCCTTCTTTAAAGTCTCTTTCTAGTTTTCCCTTTTTACTAAACTCTAGTTTACATTCAAAGGCATTAATTTCAGTTAGAAGATTGTTCATTTTTAACAAATAGGACTCATGCTGATATTGTGTACTGTGTTCTTTGCAAACGTTCCATATTTTCAGCCATATCATTTTCAATTGGCTTAAAGAAATCTCTAAGCAATTTTATATAAGTAAATCTTAATTCAATGTTCATAGTTTGCCATTTCTTAAGAATAGTTGGGTAATACACACCATACCTCAGCATACATAAAACCCTCAGGCCTCTGAGTATTATCCGGTGGTGCAAACAGGCTTCAAGATCTAAACGCTGCCATTGAAGCCATTTCAATTTAAAACTCCCATTTTCCAGTTCTTTGAGGTCTACCAGGAACTTCATATAATCCAATGAGTCCTGCATTTCATTATTGTCAGCTATTTCAGTTAGGTTTAAATGCAACAATGGAGTCTCCCCACCTTTGGTTAAGTTCCATTCATTCACCAGTGTTCTGTTATGCTTTCTTTCAGGAACATAATACAGTTCAAAATCTAATTTCTCCACCATGCCTTCTTATGTGTTCCGTGATTGTAAACACAATGCAAAGTAGAAACAAAAGAACAACTCTCACTGCAACTAAAGACCGGTTCAGCAAAAACAACACAATGAAAATAAAAAACATGGAGTTGGTCACCACTGATAAAAACATAAATTTCTTTAATAACTGACAAGTGCTTTCAGACGATTTGTCCTTCTTGGGTCAACATATAAAATACTAAAATCACAGAACACTTTTAAAAACTAAAGCTGACCAATCAGGTCAATGAATTAACATATGCCTCTTAAGGGTGGGTTTTAAAGGAACACATGTATTAAGTCCTGGTGTCTTATCTGATTGCAACGCAGCAATTCAATCAATTCATTTCTGACATTTCCGTCCTATTAGTCAAATCCCCACCCCTAAAGCTTTCTTCCACAACTTGTAAAACTGAAAAACAAAACATATGATGTATATTACTGTATACATGTTTCACAAGTGCATTGCTGATTCTAAAGTATGTGTAATTTAATTCTTCATAACAATAAGCAGTTAACACTGCATACTACACTGGTGCAGTGGATAGTGTTGTCACCTCACAGCAAGAGGTTCTCTGGTTTGATTCACGGCTGGGGTGCCTTCTGTGTGGAGTTTGCTTATCCTCCTTGTGTTCACATGGGTTTCCTCCAGCTGCTCTGGTTTCCTCCCGCATTCCAAAGACTTGCAGTAGGTGGATTGAACACTCTAAATTGGCCATAGGTGTGTGTGTGTGTGTGTGTGTGTGTGTGTGTGTGTGTGTGTGTGTGTGTGTGTGTGTGTGTGTGTGTGTGTGTGTGTGTGTGTGTGTGTGTGTGTGTGTGTGTGTCTGTGTGTGTGTGTGTGTCTGTGTCTCTGTGTGTCTCTGCCTGAGTGTGTGTGGAACAGAAGAACAATGGTAACAGGGCTAGCCACCTGGCTGTGTGAACCTTGGCTCTACATGAGTTTCGCTGTTGAAGTGACACCCCAACCTCATGTGCAAAAATGAGACAAAAGGTTATGGATGTATGGATGGAATAAGCAGTGTACATTGTCAAAAAAGTGGTGGAGAGCATACCAACAGGTTATAATGTCTCCCATACATTTAGATGAGCTACTACACAGACAGGGACTAAAGGTGGAGGTGTCACGATTATCTCAAGCCTGGTTAAACAGGATAATGCACTTGAGCTTCTCCACATTCAAATCACCATAGGCAAAATCCAATACTACTTCGTTGCAAGCTATAGTACCCAATCTATTACCCAGGAAAGACATACTATGTATTTAAACTTAATGAAAACACTCACACTCCAAACCAATATCATATTCATGGGCAATTTCAATTACGACACTAATAACTGGGAATCATGTATGACACCAAAAGTACAGGCACAGAGATTCCTAGATTTTGTAAACACAAACTCCCTGGACCAGATTTTTAATACACCAATGAGGGGTGCAAACAAACAGGATCTGGTCCTTACTAATATGGGAGTGTGCTGCACACCCTCTAGTGTAATGTCTTCTCTGGCAAGGTTAGACCACAAAATAGTCTCCTTTGAAATAAAAATAAAACCTGGAACCCAGCTAACTACGAAATATTCAGGAACTACTCTAAGGCTAACTGCCTACTATTAAGTGATACTCTGGCAAAATTTCAAGCCCCCATAAACCCTGAGAACACTGCTGCCTATGCAGAACTGTTCACAGAAACCATATGTAAGCATGTTAACAGCTATATAGAGGCAGCTGTACCCACAAGAAGTACAGAAGTATCTCAAAAAACAAGCCACCCTGGTGGAATCACATATCAATAGGCTGTATAATAGCAGGAAGAAAATCATGGCAACAATTAGGAGATGCAACTAGTAGGATAAAAGCACTCATAAAATTAAACAAACAACCCAGCAAGGGCAACCACAAGGCAATACACAGTTGCATGCAGAGCTCATTGTAAATGGAGCCACCTATACTGAGCCAGAAGATATAGCAAATTATGGCACAAAAATTTAGCTCCAACTTTACCTCCTCTCTCCCCCTCAGCTTTCCCTCAGGAAATACCGTCAAATATAACTCCTCCTGACATCATTAAAGAACAGGTCCTTAATATGCTGTCTAAGGCCAAGAACACTGCATCAGTGGGCCCAGACGCTATCCCAGGATTCCTTCTAAATAGCATGAAACATGACCTATCAGGACCCCTGAAATTCCTATTTAACTGTTGCCTCCAAACAGACTTCGTGCCTCATGAATGAAGAATAGTAACAAGTATCCCTCTGCAGAAAGGTGGGCCATTTATAGTCCTTGGAAACTACAGATGCGTAAGTCTTACTAGTCACATATGCAAAGCCATGGAAAGAATTATCATGGAAATGATCAAGAATGACATAGGAATCCTCCAGATACTGGGCACAACCCAATTTGGTTTCATCAAGGGCAGGTCATGCCTATTCAATGTTATGGACTTTTATGAGAAGGTCACCAAAGAAATGAATGAGGGGAAAATGGTTCACACTGCCTACCTTGACCTGGCCAAGGCATTTGACACAATATTCCACTCAGGCATTGTTCACAAACTCAAGAAGTTAGGTACAAACCCTTATGTCAGACACTGGATAACCAGCTGGCTTACAGGCAGGAGCCAGTAAGTTAGAATTGGGGAGTCCACCTCTACAAAGAGGCCAGTCACAAGTAGAGTTCCTCAGGGATCAATCCTGGGATTTCTCCTTTTTGGAATTTATTTCTCTGAACTCAAGGCCAATGCCAATGGCCTCTGGCTGACTAACTTTGTAGTTGATTACAAATAAGGAGCTGCCATTGAATTACCCACTGACACAATGTTCTCTAGGAAGGGTTGACACAGACAAACAACTGGTGCTACAGCCATGGACTAAAACTAAATGCCAAGAAATGCATAACGGTATTCTTCAAGAAGTCATCCACCCTGAGTAACTGACATATTGACAACACATCCCTAAGAGCTGACCCAGTAGTCAGGGACTTGGGGACATGCATAGACAGTAATCTAGCATTTGACCATCACGTGTCTAAAATAGTGGAAATCAGTTGTGGAACTTATAAACAAAGGTATGGTATCTAGGTCCAAGGAAGTCATTGTTCCACTGTATTTGGCATTCATCACATGTATTATTGAGTACAATGCCCCCTTTGGTATGTACCAGGCATATCCAACAATTGGAATGTCCACAGAGGTTTCTCACTAAAAGAATACAGGGCACAAGTAACATGTCCTGTGCAGACCACCTCTAGGCCCTATCCCTGTATTCTGTCTCATACAGGCTGTTAAGGATAGAATTATGCCTGGAATACAAGGCACTGTCAGATCCCATTCTGATGGACCTTCTACATATCCACAAAACAAACAGCATCAGAATTACCTGTTCTAAAGACTTAAACCTTGCCTGTGATATAAATAGGACCAGTAGGAGAGACAGGTATGTATCCCAGAGACTACATCTTCTCTGGAACAGGTTCCCCATCCATGTGAAGCTGAGTTCCTCCCTAACCCAATTCAAGTGTAACTTGGGCAATTGGATGGGGAACAGGAAATTCGTCCCTGGTTTGGCATCTATGTCTCTAATGGACATAGGCAGCTTGTAAGTTGTTCATCTCACAGGCTTATGCTTGTAACTGTTTCAAGGCTTAAAAAGGCCCTTGTGTCATTAACCTAGTAAACACCTATGAACCTATAACTGCTGGTGGGGAGGGGGCTTTCTTTGGATGAAAATATTTTATGCTTTTATTTGGTCACTTTTAAACGGTCTTTAATCTGGCTTTGTAGGACTAGTTTGTATGTGATATCAGGTCAAGTCGTCTTTTATGGTTGAAAAGTTAGTGGTCACATCCACTAAGGATAAACGCAAGGCCTTCTTCACATACATCTGGAATCTCAAAGGTAACACTCAAATCTGCTTTGAGCTGATGGTCAATAACACCACATACACAAATGCCATAGATATAGCCAACCTGCTGGCAGACAGGTTCAGTGAAAACTTCACCCCCCCTGTCCCCTATCAGTAAACCGGGACATCCCAAGCACCTGCCACTCTCCCCTCATCACAGGGGAGCAGGTCTTCAATGTCCTGTCAAAGGCAAAAAATACAGTCTCCATGGGGCCGAATAACTTCCCTGGCCGTATCCTACATGAACTCAGGCATGACCTCTCATCTCATCTCCATTAGGCACATTAGGCACCCTATTCAACCAAATCCTGAGCACCGCTTCATCCCAGCTGAATGTCAGACAGCCACTGTCATCCATCTACATAAAGGTGGATCGTCCACTGACGCAGGCAGTTATAGGCCCATCAACCTAACTAGCCTGATCTGCAAGGCCGTGGAATGCATTATCATGGACCTTATAAACAATGACATTGGCAACCTCCAAACGCTTGACCCCACACAATTTGGTTTTGTCAGAGGGAGATCATGCCTGTTAAACTTGGTCGACTTCTTCAAAACAGCCACCAAAGCCATGGATGAGGGGAAGATGGTGCACACTACCTACCTTGACCTAGCCAAAGCCTTTGATACTATTCCCCATGTGAGGATAATAAATAAACTCTCCCAGCTAGGCATCAACCCATATGTTACCAGATGGGTAGCTAACTTGCTCACTGATAGAACTCAGTCAGTCAAAATAGGGGAAACCACCTCTAGTAGTAGACCTGTAATGAGCAGTGTACCCCAAGAATCGGTCTTGGGGCCTCTACTGTTTGGGATATACTTTTCTGAGGTGCAAGCCAAAACTGGTGGTCTGTGGCTGACCAAGTTTGCTAATGACTGCAAGCTGGGTGCTGTCTTAAATTCCCCTAGTGATGTGAACAGCCTCCAAGAGGGCCTTACCCAAACTAATGACTGGTGCCAGAAGCATAGCCTGAAACTGAATGCCAAGAAATGCATCATTATCCCCTTTGGGGAAAATGGCATCCCCACTAATTATCACATTAATAACAATGTACTAAGTGTGCAATCAGTCATGAGGGACTTGGGCACCCAGGTTGATAGCAACCTGACTTTTGACCACCACGTTGCCTCCATTGTCTGGAAGACTTTCTACATGCCCACATCATAAATAAGGGTATTTCATCCAGGAACAAGGAGGTCATAACATCCCTGTATTCCACCTTTATCAGATCCATTATCGAGTACAAGGCCCCCTTCGGCATGTACCTTGCCAAGCACATGCAGCTGCTGGAGAGACCACAGAGATTCCTGACCAGGAAAATCCAGGGTCCCAAACACCTATGCTATACAGATAGGCTACAAGCCCTGTACCTCTACTCAGTCTCATACAGACTGCTCAGAGGTGACCTGTGTGTGGCATACAAGGCCATCTCAGACACAGCCTTGATGGAATGGCTGCATATCCATAAGTCAAACTCCACCCGCATGCAAGGTCTCAACCTGTTTTGAGACATTAATAGAACTTGTTGGCAGGATAGAGTTGTGTCCCAATGACTGCCCCATCTGTGGAACAGACTCCCTCTCCATGTCAAGCAGAGTACCTCTCTAGCCCTCTTTAAGAGGAACCTGGATGACTGGATGGGAAACAGAAAATACACCACTGGGATCCCACCTATGTCCCTGCTGGACAGGAGAAACAGGTGCTGATTTTGTGGGAACATGGCCTCAGGGCCAGTAGCCTCGTATCATCCTATGAACCTATGAACCTATGAAATGGGTACTTTTGTCATTAATGGTTCATATACTTTATTTCAGTGCTTACTGGAAAAAATGTTCAAAACTACAAATTAAAAATGCACTTTAACAAATGTTGCTGAATTCATAGATTCATAGGTTCATAGGTGTGTACTAGGCTAATGGCCCTGGAGCCTTTACAAGTCTAGCCCATAGGATTATCCTGGCATCATGCCACCTGACCTTAGTTCCCAGTATCTCTGTCGAGTAAAGCCATTGGAGTGATCCCCGGGATGAATTTTCTATTTCCCATCCACTCTTCAAGATCTCTCTTGAAGAGGGCCAATGAGTTGCTCTGCTTGACATGTATGGGAAGCTTATTCTATAGCATGGTCAGTCTCTGGGTTATGAACCTGTCCCTCCAGCATGTTCTGTTGATTGTGGTAATGAGGCTGAGGTCTCTGGAGTGTATGGTGCAGTGGGATTGGGATTTCTTTAGATGTAGCATTTCTAACATTGCTGGGTCAGACATGGCTTTGTAAGTCAAGCAGAGATCGCCTCTATATGAGACAGAGAATTATTGGAGTTTTTAGAGTCTGTCCATATAGGACAAGTGTTTAAGGCCTAGGATCCTCTTTGTGAGGTACTTTTGTGGCCTCTCCAGTTGTTACACGTGTCTAATGGGGTTCCTATTACCAGATCACAGACGTAGTTTGTTGAATGCGTCTTGATCGAACTGACAAGAGCGAAAAGGCAAAATAACGAAGCGGCTTTTCAGCGAATCCTTTCCCTGGGGAAAAATTTGCTTGGCCGCTTTTGTTACTTTGTTGTTTTCTGCACTGTACAATCTCAGAGTTGGTATATTTAAGTAGGGCGGTGTGGGGGGCTTCACCCCCCACATTATGTAATGTTTTAAAGTATTTTTTTTTTATTTTGAAACAGCATCACTGTTCTGAAGTTTTGACGTTGTAAGCTTTCACTTACATGGGATCAATTATTTATCATTCGCTTTTCTAAGCATGTGATAATATAATATAGACCCATTTAGTGAGGTACATGCCAAATGAGGCATTGTACTTGATGACTGGCCTAATGAGGAAGAATAGAGGGAGACAATGACCTATTTCTTCCTTCATGCAAAACCCTTAGTAATGAGATATGCCACATAGAAGGACTTTCTGACCACAGTGGTAGTGTGGTGGTCAAAAGAGAGGTTGCTGTCAACCTGTGTTCCCAGATCTCTTATAATGCCTTCTGTGTTCAGTGGACTACCATCAATGTGGTAGTTCATGGGAACTGGGTTTTTCCCAAAGGGGATGACGACACATTTTTTGGCATTGAGCTTAAGGCCATGGTTTTGACATCAGTCGTTGGTCTCAGTGCGGACTTTCTGTAGGATGTAAACATTACTTGGGGAGTTAATAATGGCTCCCAACTTGCAATTGTCTGCGAACTTTGTCAGTCAGATTACCTTCATGTTGGACTGGACTTCTGAGAAGTAGATACCAAACAGGAGAGGACCCAGGACTGAACCCTGTGGGACCCCACTTGTGACTGGTCGGCAGTCTGACTTGGAGTCAGCTACTTTCACACTGTGGGTTCTGTCTTTGAGCCAATTTGCAACCCACCTAGTGATATAGGGGTTGATGCCTAGCTTAGTGAGTTTTTCTATGATTACTGAGTGTGAATGATATCAAAGGCCTTGGCCAGATCAAGGTAGGCTGTATGAACCACTTTGCCTTCATCCACAGCTCAGGTGACTGACTCAAAGAAGTTGACCAAGTTGAGCAGGCACAATCTACCCTTCACCAAACCATACTGTGTGGGATCAAGAGTTTGGAGATTCCCTATATCCTTGTTTATTAAGTCAATGATGATGCCCTCCATAGTTTTGCATATCAGACTTGTCAGGCTAATGGTGCAATAGTTCCCAGGGTCTGTAGTCACTCCTACTTTGTGGAGAGGAATGACTACAACAGTGTGCCATTCAGTAGGGACAAAGCCTGAGGTGAGGGTGTGATTGAACAGGGCACACAGGTGAGGTGCCAGTTTACTCTATAGTTCATGTAGAACACAGCCAAGGATATGGTCAGGTCTCATGGAAGCTGTATTCTTAGCCTTAGACAGTGCTGTTTTAACCTGTGCAGCAGTAATACTGGGTGCCTGGCAATCTATTGGTATTGTGATTTGTCCTTTGAGGGGGGAGAGAGGGATAAAGCTGGCACTGAATCTGTCGGCCATATATTGGCAATATCTGTTGGCTCAGTATAGGAGGTACCACTGTGCAGTAGCTCAAAGAAAATCTGGGTATTGCCGTGGAGGTTCTTTACATAACTATAGAAGGCTTTGTGGTTGTCTTTACTCTCTACTGCAATTCTGTTTTCATAGCTAGCTTTAGAGGATTTGATGAGGGATCTCAACTTTTTGTTGAGGCTGATAAGGGAGTTTTTCCAGTCTTGGAACTTCACCTTATTCCGCATCAGTTTCCTCCTTCTGTTGTAGAGCTTGTTTATGGCAGGGGACTACCAGATTGGCTTCCTTTTTTTGGAGGAGAGTGTCTTGGTTCTATTGGATATGGCGAGATCCATACATTTGTGTACGTGTTCGTACTGTGCATTGGTGTATGATTCGGTGGTCATGCAACTATTCTTCATTTGCATGGGTGCCGTGACGTTAACCACCTCTGTTCTTAGGAGACCAAAGTTAGCTTTGGAGAAGTTTTTCAGTGTGGTTACCTTTGTGGGGAGGGGGATGGATGTGGATTTCCAAGGTGATTAGTTTGTGGTCAGATCTAACCAGGGAAGAATTGACTAATGGTGTAGAGCAATGGTCGCCCATGTTAGTAATGACCAGGTCAAAAATGTTGCTACCTCTAGTGGGGGTAAGAACGAGCTGGTCCAGGGCATTGGAATTAATGAATTCCAGGAAAGGTTGGGCAAGTGTATTGGTACTTGAGTAGTTTTCCCAGTTAATGGAGGGGTAGTTGAAGTCACCCAGTATGAGCGTATTAGGTTAGACCCTAATATTCACCAGGGTGCTTAGGAAGTTGGAGTGAGTGCCTTGGGACATGGTTGTGGACCTATAACAGACTACGACCTGAATCGCTATCTTAGCCAATGTTAGCTGCACCTGAAGTATCTCGGATGCGTTATGTTGGGCGACAAGTCTGGAGCTGTGCGCATCCTTTATGAATATGGAAACACCACCACCTTTGGAGCTTCGGTCCAAGTTCTGGGGCGGAAAGGTGTGGAATGAGTTATAGCCTGGTAGTGCAGGGGTGCTTTCTGCTACCTTGAACCAGGTCTGTGTTACAGCACAAATGTCAATGTTCTCCATTTTAAGGAGTGCTTCGAGCGAGTGCATTTTGAGATTTAGACTTCTGGTGTTGGGCAGCATGATCCTCAGATTGCATTTGTTTGTAGCTGTTATGGTGGTAATTTGGTCTTTGGAACACCACCTAAAAAGGCACTATAGGGGTGGCAAGAGCCTTGACCAGTATCCAGAAGCCCAGGGATGACAGATGCAGGCCATATCTGGCAAAGCATCGAGGTCTGTCAATCATGTCATCCCAGGTAGACAGATACTGGATCCCTTTAGAATGACACCAGAAATTTAGCCAATTGTTGAAATCAATCATTTTCTGCTTGTACTGTGGTATCATTCTGGGTGATGGTAGAATGCTGCTCATGGCTAGGGTCATAGTCACCTGGGCTACATAATCTGAGTGCTCCTCCATGTCTCTTTTTATGTAGTCAAGGGAGGTACATCTTAGGTCATTCACACCCACATGTACAATGACAGAGTCATATTTGTACCTGTTGTTGAGGGACCTGAGTGCATGTGTTATATGGCAGATCCTGGCAACTGACAGACAGATGACTGTTACTGTCTCCTTATTCAACTTAGTGAGTGGGACATCAGTGTGCCTCACTATTGAGTCACCTATGACTAGTGTGCTGGGCATGCTGTTTTGCCTAAGGAGCTTTGGTTGAGTGGCACACTGTTTAGGAGAGTTATGCATCTCGTGATTAGTGTTGTGTTGGTCGCATGCATTTCTGCCTTGGAGGTCTCTGCTGTTTGGGTAGATTTTTATTGAGAGCCTCCATGGAGGTGGGTGTGTGGTTTGTGTTTTTATGTGAAAGCAGTACTGGTGTGTGTTATGGAGGGCTATGTGTTCTATGTGGTGTGGTGCAAGTGTTGACCTTCTCCTCTTGACCAGCTATTCTGGTCTCAGCTGGAGAGTGCGTGGCTTCCAATTTGGATATATAAGTGCATCTCTCGCAAGTCTGAGTGTTGGGAGGTAAGAGGAGAGGGTTGTTGATGTACATGAGGCAGTTGTGACATTGCCTCAGGATGCCCAGGTTCATCAGGTTAACAGGAGAAAGCACAGGAAACTGACCTTTAGACAGGGCTGGAGGGGTGGGCATTAATAATAAGTACTGGAGCTGTTTCCTTGTAGAACATTTAGTGCTGGTAGCACTTTTGTGTGCTACAATAATTTCTACAAGAAGTCTGGCATTGTAAAGTGCTAGACTAATAAGCTACTAAGAGTGCAACAGAGGAGAGAACTAAGAGATCTAAGGGAAAAATTGAATTTGGCACCTCTCAGAAGCTTACAAACAGTCATGGATACAGCAAATCTGTATCTGGACTAGACTAGTTACAGGAAAGGTGGGAAACAAGCGCACTGCGGACTTTTAAACCAGAAAGTTGAAAGAGATGGAAAACTGCCCAAATGACCAATAAACTACAAATTCTGGGCCAGAAACCACTACTCTTGTGGTACAAGAAATACAATCAAGAAGGTGAATCAATGAGCACATGCATTTATGCATGCTCCTAAAAGTGTATGGAGGGGTCTTGTGTTTTGCAATCTAAAAATATGGAATAACTGTAGTAAACTACATCGGATGGTTAGAGCAGTCCAAGAACAAACAAATGCCAACTAAATAGATATGTTCAGTTTATTACAAATGAAATAAAGCTTTCAGGAAACTTCTTCATCAGTATTCACATTCATTTACAAAAATACCTCTAATATACCCTAATAAAATACATGTGACACAGCTATCCAATAAATGATGAACAACAATTAAATAACAATTAAATAACAGTTAAATACCTATATGTTTCTTCAAAAAATACAACATAAAAGTACATTTAAAATACTAAAATACACTCAGTTTTTCATTTATACTGCTTTTGTTTATTTATTAAAATAGATTTTATTGTGATCATATTATTTAATCCAGGTTGTCTATCTGCCTCTAACCTGGTAATCCACCTATACTCTGCCATCTCAAGTTTATTATTTAGATCTCCTCCTCTAAGGTTCTTATATATTACTTCTAACACCTTGAACTTAAAAACGTGCTGATCTCCCTTGTGCATAATGTATTTTGCTAGTGCATTTGTTACTACATGCCTTCTAATTTCGGATTTATGCTCTATAATGCAGTCTGCCTCACCAGCCACGATGATGCAAGCAACTGCTGGCACCTCCCACGACCTTACAACTCTGTTCCCATGTTACAGAATGGTGAGTTTTTTCCAAGTTTGCAAAACCTGTAATAATAAAACTACCAGAGAAAGTGGAGGTGGGGAAGTGGCAACAGTCGTAAGGAAGATCCCAACAATATGCAGAGTCGAATGGACTGAAAAGGAAGAAAGAGAGTCCTTTACCATACAACAAGCAAGGACGGAGACAGTAAAAAGTAAATCGAATGGTGTTTTAGTAAATTTATCGGACTACATTGTGTCTGAAGCCGATATTAGTTTATTTTAGAAAGGGCTACAGTTTATACCTACAAAGTCAGATACCACTGTGGATGCATTTATAGATTTATGGCTGTTTGTTAGAAACGTAAGTGGTGCAGTCGCCTCACAGCAAGATGTTCTCCGGTTCGATTTTCGGCCAGTGTGCCTTCTGTGCGGAGTTTGCATGTTCTCCCTGCGTTCGCGTGGGTTTCCTCCAGGTACTCCAGTTTCCTCCCACATTCTAAAGACATGCATCTGGAGCATTTCTCCCCGGGCCTCCGCTGAAAACAGGATCTGTGGAACCTAGTCGGACTTTCCCGGTCAACAAATGTTAAATAAATATATAAATGATGTAAGAAATGAGTACGTAGTTGAATGTAGAAAATCAAACACGTTCATTTCTAATAATTGCTCTATATTAAATGCTTTCATGAATGTGTGTGAGCAGGATTTATGTCCACTATATGATGGTAAAATGGGCAGTTTTAAGAAGTTGTTTAATTTATCATATAATGAATATAAGGCATTCTCCCAGTTGAGATGTGACAATAGCATAGTTGTTAAACAAGCAGACAAAGGTGGTGCTATTGTCCTCTTCAACAGATCTGAGTATACTGCTTTAATGAAAGAGTTTTTATCAGCTGTAACAACTTTTAAGTTGTTAAGTTTTAATGCTGTGAAGAGATGTATCTCTGATGTTAATATGTTTATTTATGACCTTCAACTTCAGGGTGATATTTCACTTGAACTGTTTAATTATCTTACTGTCTCCTGCCCAGTTATGCCAGTAATATATGGAATTCCAAAGCTACATAAAGCTATAACTAAACTCCCAATGAGACCTATTGTCTCAGGGAGGGGGATGGGTGACGGAACCCTTGTCTATATATACATACATATATATATATATATATATATATATATATATATATATATATATAAAGTGTTTTAAGTAAATATTTAGTGCTATGTCCTAGTTATATAAAAGATACTGTGATTTTTTTTGACTAAATTATATATGTGCTACAAAAATAGAGATGGGAATGATTTTATAATGGTCACCCCTGATATTAGTTCCCTTTTTACCATGATCCCCAATGAATATGAAATGAATTCTATACATGAATTTTTATGTAGTAATATAGACATGAATGGTAGCCTAACAGAAATTGTTCTAACCAATAATGTTTTTTTTATTTGACGGACAACCATTTTTACAAATAGCAGGGGTTGCCATAAGGACACCCATGACTAATACTTATGTTAATATTGTTTTAAATCAGTGGGAATGCCAATATGTTAATGGTGCTTCTAATCCATATAGACATTATGTTGCATTTTATCAATGTTTTGTTGATGATTGTTTTATGATATGGAAAGGAAGTGTACATGAATTGTTCGCCTTTGTAGAGTATTTAAATAGGACAACGCCCTTCTTAAAATTAAAAATGAATTATTCAAGTGAAAACATTGCATTTCTTGATGTATTATTATTTAAGGAAAATGAGCAATTACAGACCTCTGTGTTTAGGAAAGAAGTTCAAGTTAATAGGTATACACATGCTAAGAATATGCACGCAGAGCATGTATTTAATGGTATTGTTAAAGGACAGTGTCTAGTAAAGATGTGCAGCAGGTAAGGTGATAAAGGATAATGAGGGAAACATACTCACAAGCAAGGAGAGTGTGTTGGGCAGATGGAAAGAGTACTTTGAGGGGCTGATGAATGAAGAGAATGAGAGGGAGAGAAGGTTGGATGATGTGGGGATAATGAATCATGAAGTGCAGTGGATTAGCAAGGAAGAAGTAAGGATAGCTATGAAGAGGATGAAGAACGGAAAGGCTGTTGGTCCAGATGACATACCTGTGGAAGCATGGAGGTGTTTAGGTGAAATGGCAGTGGAGTTTTTAACTAGATTGTTTATTGAAATCTTGGAAAGTGAGAGGATGCCTGAGGAATGGAGAAAAAGTGTTTTGGTACCTATTTTTAAGAATAGGGGTGATGTGCAGAGCTGTAGTAACTACAGAGGGATTAAATTGATCAGTCACAGCATGAAGTTATGGGAAACAGTAGTGGAAGCTAGGTTAAGAAGGGAGGTGATGATTAGTGATCAGCAATATGGTTTCATGCCAGGAAAGAGCACTACAGATGCAATGTTTGCTCTGAGAGTGTTGATGGAGAAGTACAGAGAAGGTCAGAAGGAGTTGCATTGTGTCTTTGTGGATTTAGAGAAAGCATATGACAGGGTGCCTAGAGAGGAGTTGTGGTATTGTATGAGGAAGTCGGGAGAAGTATGTAAGAGTGGTACAGGATATGTACGAGGGTAGTGTGACAGCGGTGAGGTCTGTGGTGGGAGTGATGGATGCATTTTAGGTGGAGGTGGGATTATATCAAGGATCAGCTCTGAGCCTTTTCTTATTTGCAATGGTGATGGACAGGTTGACAGACAAGATCAGACAGGAGTCCCCATGGACTATAATGTTTGCAGATGACATTGTGATCTGTAGTGAGAGTAGGGAACAGGTGGAGGAGACCCTGGAGAGATGGAGATATGCTCTAGAGAGAAGAGGAATAAAGGTCAGCAGGACTAAGACAGAATATATGTGTGTGAATGAGAGGGAAGATACAGGAATGGTGAGGATGCAGGGAGTAGAGGTGGCGAAGGTGGATGAGTTTAAATACTTGGGATCACCAGTTCAGAGGAATGGTGAGTGTGGAAGAGAAGTGAAGAAGAGAGTACAGGCAGGATGGAGTGGGTGGAGAAGAGTGTCAGGAGTGATTTGTGACAGACGAGTACCAGTAAGAGTGGAAGGGAAGGTCTACAAGAGGGTAGTGAGACCAGCTATGTTATATGGGTTGGAGACAGTGGCACTGACAAAAAGGCAGGAGTCAGAGCTGGATGTGGCAGAGTTAAAGATGTTAAGATTTGCACTGGGTGTGACGAGGATGGACAGGATTAGGAATAAGTATTTTAGAGGGTCAGCCCAGGTTGGAAGGTTTGGAGACAAAGCCAGAGAGGCAATATTACGTTGGTTTGGACAGTGCTGAGGAGGGATGCAGAGTATATTGTTGAGAAAAAGATGCTAAGGATGAAGCTGCCAGGTAACAGGAAAAGAGGGAAGCCTAAGATAAGGTTTATGGATGTGGTGAGAGAGGACATGCAGGTGGTTGGTGTGACAGAGCAAGATGCAGAGGACAGGAAGAAATGGAAACAGTTGATCTGCTGTGGTGACCCCTAATGGGAGCAGCCGAAAGAAGAAGAAGAAGAGGTTAAAGGACAGTTTCTAAGGATCAACAGGCTTAATACTGTTGAAGCTAAGTGTAAGGAACAAATGAGGGATCTAACTGAATATTTATTAGTAGAGGATATAACAAAGATTTGGTTTATAGTGCCATGAATAACATACTGAATGATACGTCAAGTATAGCATGCCCATTCTTTGGCGAGAGAGTGCCAAAAGATTTAATAGTAAAAAAGAAGTTTTCTAGAGGTGATCCAATTAGATATGTCACCACATATAGTAATATGACTAGGCAGGTGGAAACCATTATACAAAAGAACTGGCGAATACTAATGTTGATGGAGGAATTGGTTACTATCTTGGGGAATAAACTGAGATTTACCTACAGAAATAGTGTTAATTTGAAAAGGCAATTACGTTATAAGGATTTTAATATTAATGTAACCACTCCGCTAGTAAATAGGTATGGTACACTTCCATGTTATGATTGTCATTGCTGTAGAAATATTTGTGGTTTGACACACTTTGAACATCCTGTAACTAATAGGAAATATGAAATTAGGTGTCAAGCAACATATAATACTAGTTGTATAGTGTATTTGGGAACATGTATAAAATGTAATTGTTTTTATGTAGGTAAATGCTCAAAGCAACCGAGAGACTGCATTATAGAGCATAAATCTGAAATTAGAAGGCATGTATTAACAAATGCACTAGCAAAACACATTATGGACAAGGGAGATCAGCACATTTTTAAGTTCAAGGTGTTAGAAGTAATATATAAGAACCTTAGAAGAGATCTAAATAATAAAGTTGAGATGGCAGAGTATAGGTGGATTACCAGGTTAGAGGCAGATAGGCAACCTGGATTAAATAAAATTATCACAATAAATCTATTTTAATAAATAAACAAAAGCAGTTAAATGAAAAACTGAGTGTATTTTAGTATTTTAAATGCATTTTTATGTTGTGGTGTTTGAAGAACTTATAGGGATTTAACTATTTAATTGTTATTTAATTGTTGTTCATCATTTATTGAGTGACTGTGTCACATGTTGTATTTTATTAGAGTCTATAAGAGGTATTTTTGTAAAGGAATGTGAATACTGATGAAGGGAGTTTCCCGAAAGTGTTATTTCGTTTGTAATAAACTGAACATTTCTATTTAGTTGGAATTTGTTTGTTCTCATGTTTTGAAAACAGCCTTGTGACCTAGATACAGTTAATCTGCCACCAGCCGGATGCATTTTCAATGAATGTGAGCATCAGGGGAAGAGAAGTTTATTGTTGCTCATGCTAAGTCTGTTTTCAATGTGCAACTGTTTTGTTTAGCAAATGGCCATCAGTGTTTGTGATATAAAATTTGAAATAAAAGTTTTAAATTAAATCCACAGCTTTGTAATTGTAAAAGTAAAGAAGACAATAGTATGCACACTGACAGTTTTGAATACTGTTTATGGCAATTGGGGAGACAGAGCCAAGTAAAGGGACACTGGAATGGTTGTTGGGGAGGCTTGGTCCATTACCCTGCCTAGGGTCCCATTAGAATATCAGCCAGCTCTGAATGTATATAGCTTAGATATACTAGTAAAACTATTCAGATATTGTTGAAGATTAGTGGTGGGGCATATGATTCTGAGTGAAGAGAAATGTAAGCTGAAGATAACTGTGGCATTTATCCTGGAAATATACAGGAGTATATCCACTGATTTGTCTGTTGACATTTTAGTTGTGTTTTAAATGAGTTTGCATTCTAAATGGATTTCAGTGGCACTGGAATGTGTTTCATAGTTTAGCTACATCCTTTGACCATAGAGAGTTACCCAGAGTATTAGATGATTTGGCTATAGTAATTAGTGACTCTTCTCAGGAGCATAAAATTGTACTGGGGAGTAATGTTGTATTAAGTTGTTAGGATCCAGGTGTTTTTTTTTTCTGGCTTATACAGAAGTCTGCGTATTGTAGTTAGCTGAGAAAGAGCAAGGTGAAGTGGTAGTTCTAAGCAGTTTAATTTTCTGAGGACTAGGCAGTAGTGTGTTCTATTGCTATAGTTTACTGCATATTTAGCTATTTTATTATAACATTGCTCAAGTTTGGACAGTTGTGAGACTTGAAGGTTAGTGAAGATTGTGGCAACATTGAGGAAAGATGGCAGTAAAAAGTAGAGACTATATGTCTTCTGGCTCTGTCAGGTTTTTACTCTGTGTAATGTACCTAGTTTTTGATGGGCTTTTCTAACCATGTGTGATACATGGGGGACATATTTCAAACGATCATCTGTGATGACACCCAGTAATTTTATATGGTTTGCTTGTTCTATCATGGTGTTGCTGGCAGAGATGATAGTGAACAGTGTTGTTTGGTAACTACATGTTTTGGGGAGAAGAGCAGTAATTTAGTATTTTTAGAATTTAGAAGTAGTTGTGAATTATTTAGCCATGTTTCAATGAATAAGAAGGATTGCTATATAAGATCTTGCAGTTCACAGAGAGATGTGCCAGGGCAGATTAAGGTTGAGTTGTCACCATATTGAACTAGGGTAGCAATTGTTATACCAGTATGGAGCTCCTTGATGAAAATGTTGAAAAGTATGGGGCCTAGTATAAATCCTTGTCAGTTACATACAAGAATATATGGAATTCATTTTTCCATTTCACTGTTTTTTTTCTGTCTGGGAGGTAACCATGGAACCACTGTTGTGAAGAGTTGGTGAGCTCTAAGGATGAGAGTTTATGTAAGAATTTCTGGTGGGAGACAGTAGCAAATGTATCAAAATAAATAGATTACATCAATGTTGTCAGTAACT
Source organism: Protopterus annectens (assembly GCF_019279795.1). Taxonomy (NCBI): domain Eukaryota; kingdom Metazoa; phylum Chordata; order Ceratodontiformes; family Protopteridae; genus Protopterus; species Protopterus annectens. The sequence continues at coordinate 1,204,659,949 of NC_056727.1, forward strand.
TATTCAATGAAATAGGAATATAAGAACTAAAGAAAGGGGTCAGGAGAGAATGGGAGCTCATTTGGCAACGCAGGATGAATGCTATGCCTATTCCTGGTTTAAATGACCACATTTCATTGGCACCAATACTAAAAACATTATCAGATGAACTATAAATAAAGATAAACAACCAAGAAACATTTATTACAGTTTATTTTGGACCCCTACTTTTTAAATAGAGGTTGAGAAGGGTGTTATCAGAATGATTTAAAACTTACATTATACACACTTAACTATGAATTTTTGCTACTTGTTTTTAAATTTGAGTAATTCACCAATATATAAGGGTTGGTGAACATGCCTAATTCACAACATTAAGGTTTTTTACTTATTCATTTTGTTACACAGTGTTTTATAGTATTTATTAGGTTGGTCAATGTGCTTTCTATTGTTTCTTGTGATAAATCACATTTTACATGCCTTAATATCACACTGTCTTTTTAAATGTTGTATTAATTGAACTATCACATGACTGCATGATTTTTTAAATAAATAGAGGTTTTATATGTAAGTTAAATGGTTCTGAAGAAGTCCAAGGTTGAATGGACGAAAGCGCTTTACCATTTTTATGTAATTGGCATCCTTTTTATGTTTGGAATTTATAAATTCTCTGTTTGTACGTAACATCTGGAGTCTGCTTTCTTATTTACTTCAGTGAAAAACAAACAGTTTATAGTCCATTGAGCGTGGTTGGTGACTGTTCACTACGTGAGCCTTTTTTCATTTTACAAGTTATTTAAACATTAAAACAAGCCAACCGGGATAGTGTTGAAACAAAGTGCATGTATGGGGGGGGGGGGCTGTCAGTGGCTATGTAGACATACTGACAGAGGTTAAAAAAAAAGAGTGGGGACCCAGCTCCTGATTCTGCTGCCCTCCTCATTGGTTCCTTCCTCAGATGGCACAAAAGACAGTGACAGGCAGCAAGGCAGCTCTGCAAGTCACACAAGAACCCTCTCTAGGCAGCAAATTCAGGCATCAAGCCAGTAATCCACAGACTTCCCAGTGATTTCCTCCAACTACCACTAAGTAACAGACTTTAACCAACTGGTCTGTATCACCAGGGGGAGTGACAACACCCACTTCTGGACATCAACTGCCAGATGCCAGCCATGATATCTCCAGGACACTCAGCACCACATAACCTTCATATCTTGACAGAGAGTCAAGCATGGAGACTTGCCTGGAGGGAGACAGTGAGCCTGCAGGAGCCGGATAGGTTTGATGGCAAAGCAGGGACCACTGTCATACCACAGGCACATCTATGACAGACACTGCAGAAAATAATAATGTAAGTAGAGAGAAAATGCAGAAAATAATAATGTAAGTAGAGAGAAATAAAAAGCAAACAAAGGCTATTTCAATGGCATAGAAGAATAAAAGTCTTAACTATGGTCTCATTGACGCAGGATCAATTAGTAGCACGAGCAACTGAGGGAGCAGCAGGGATGGAGGGGCATTCCCATCCTAGGATAGAGGGGATTCCCCCACATAATGATCCCTGGTGGAGGCCAGGCATATTATATGGATAGTGCTGTTTACAGAGGTAAAAAGGCTGGGGACAATAAAGCATATACTGGTTAGATGTGACTCATGCATGGACATGGTGTTAATGTATGAACTGTGGCTTGTAAGGTGTGTACCAGCAACACAGTACTTACATATGTTGTGTTACCGCAATTTAACACCTCTGCAGTCCAATATATGACCATGGTTTTCTTCACATCCCCCAACAGGGTCATTGACCTGCCTAAACATGTGCATTATACTTTGCAGGTACTTATTTTTGAGTGCAGAATATTGAATGTTCTTTGTAGCTCATCCTTATAAACAAATGCACAATGAGGTAAAAGTGCAAGTCAAGAACATGTGCTCTTATTAGGCTATTAGCATAATGACCTCACCAAGATCCACGATATGGCGTAATGTGCACAGGGTTTTAATGTGCAACAATAAAGTTTGATATGCATGGTAGTATATGGCAGACATATGCTTTGGTGTAAGCCTAGGATTGTGTATGTCACAGTCACTGTTCATAAGCAAGGCATGTGAGGTGCTCTGTTTGATACCATACAACTTAATTATGCAATTCTATATGCTGTGGTGTCCCGTATGGAGGGTTAAATCTGTCAAATAGCAATACTTAATGAGGGCCCTCTGGATAAACCACATTTGTCTTCTGAGAACGCAATGCAATATTAGCTGTACTACTTCCAGTGTGTGTGTGTGGGGGGTGTCAGGTGTTGTCACCTACCCCTCCAAAGGGTATATATCTAGTGGATTATGTACTCCGCATCCCTCCCATGGCATGGACAAGGACAAAATGATTGACTTCAACAATTGGCTAAGCTCCTGGTGTCATACAAAGGGGATCCAGTATCTGTCTGCCTGGGAAGACATAATTGACAAACCACAATGCTTTGCCAGAGATGGTCTGCACTTGTCACCCCTGGGATTCAGATTAGTGGCTAAAGCTCTTGCCACCCCTATAGTGCCTTTTTTAGGCAAGCTTCAAAGGACAAAACCACCACCATAACAGATACAAGCATACAAAATCTGAAGGTAATGCTACTCAATGCTAGAAGTCTAAACCTCAAAATGCACTCTCTCAAGGCACTCCTAAAAATGGAGAACATAGATATCTGTGCTGTAACTGAGACTTGGTTCAAGGCTCCAGAGAGCACCCCTGCAATACCAGGCAACAACTCCTACCACACTTTTTAGCCACAAAACCAAGACAGAAACACTAAAGGTGTAGGAGTGTCCATATTCACCAAGGATATTCACACCTTCAGGCTAGTTGCCCAACACAATGCATCTAAAATTCTCCAGGTGCAACTAACACTAGGTAAGACTGCAATCCAAATTGTAGCTTTCTACAGATCCCCCACCATGCCCCAAGATTCTCACTACACCTTTCTAAGCATACTGAAAAATATTAAGATACAACCAAACAGCCTAATGCTGGGTGATTTCAACTACCCTGCCATTAACTGGGAAAACTACTTGAGTACCAACTCCTTTTCCCAACGGTTCTTGGAATTCATAAATTCCAATGCCCTGGATCAACTAATCCATTGTCCCACCAGGGGCTCCAATATCCTATACCTGGTCATTACCAACATGGGTGATAGGACACTAGTGGTCACACCCTCATTGGTCAGGTCTGACCATAAGCAAATCACCCTTGACATCCACATCCCACCCCCACCCCCAGTAAGGAAACCTCCTTAAAAAACTTTCCCAAAGCCAACTTCATGCTACTGAAGTCAGAAGTGACAAACTTCATGACACCCATGCAGACGGGATCTGAAAGTTCGACTGCAGAATCCTACAGTAAGGCACTGTATGAGCACATCTACTCATGCATGAATCATGCCATCCCAAATAGAACCAAGATGCTCTCCTCCAAAAAAGGAAGCCAATCTGGTGGTCCACTGCTATAAACAAACTATACAACAGAAGGAAGAAACTGTTGCAGAAAAGAGTAAAATCCAAGGATGCAAAAAACTCCCTCACCAGCCTCAGTAAGAAGCTGAGATCCCTCATAAAATCCTAAAAAAACTAGTTACGAAAATAAAATTGCCAAAGATTCCAAAGACAACCACAAGGCATTCTATAGTTATGTCAAGACTTTAAATGGCAATTTTCAGATCTGCTCTGAGCTTCAACAGAATGGCATTAAATACACTGATCCCAAGGATATTGCCAATATCCTGGCAGATCGATTTAGTGCCAACTTCACCCACCTCTTACCCCCTAAATGGCCCATCTCAATACCAGAAGATTGCCAAATTCCAGTAATCATGGACACACAGGTAGAAAATGCACTCTCCAAAGCTAAGAATACAGCATCCATGGGACCAGATGACATCCCAGCCTGTGTACTACATGAACTACAAAAAGAGCTGGCACCTCACCTAAGTGTCATGTCTAATCATAGCCTCACCTCAGGCTTCGTGCCCACTGAGTGGTGCACAGCTACAGTTATCCCACTCCACAAGGGAGGATCCACCTTGGATCCCGGGAACTACTGTCCCATCAGTCTGATGAGCCTGATCTGCAAGGGCATAGAACGCATTATCATGGAACTTATAAACAAAGACATTGGCAACCTTCAAACACTGGACCCCACCCAGTTTGGGATTGTGAAGGGCCGATCTTGTCCCCTGAACCTGACTGACTTCTTCAAATCAGTTTCCAGAGCTGTGGATGAGGGTAAGGCGGTCCAAACAGCCTATCTGGACCTTGCCAAGGTCTTCGACACCATCCCCCACTCTGGAATCATAGATAAACTTACTAAGCTGGGCATAAATCCCTACGTCACTTGATGGGTTGCCAACTGGCTTATTGACAGAACCCAGACTGTAAAAGTAGCCAACTCCAAATCCAGCTCCAGACAAGTGACAAGTGGAGTATCTCAGGGTTCAGTCCTGGGACCACTCTTGTTTGGCATCTACTTCTCTGAAGTACAGGCCAACACTAAGGGACTCTGGCTAACAAAGTTTGCAGATGACTGCAAACTGGGAGCCATTACTGAATCCCCAAATGATGTGGATATTCTACAAAAGGGCCTTACAGAAACAGATGCCTGGTGCCAGAGCCATGGGCTCAAGCTTAATGCCAAGAAATGTATAGTTATCCCCTTTGGAAAAAAAACATGTACCCATGAATTACCACATAGGTGGCAGTACACTAAACATCGAAAGTGTGATGAGAGACTTAGGGACACAGGTGGACAGTGGTCTCACTTTCGATAACCACATCGCCACAACAGTCAGGAAATCCTTCTATGTGGCACACATCATCACTAAGGGCTTTTCATCCAGAAAAAAGGAGGTCATTGTCCCACTGTACTCATCCCTCATTAGACCTATTATAGAGTATAATTCCCCATTTGATATGTACCTCACAAGACATCTGCAACAGCTGGAAAGGCCACAGAAATACCTCACTAAAAGAATCACAGGCCTAAAGCAGATGCCATATGCTGACCATCTAAAAAAACTCCAGCTATACTCTGTGCCATATCGTCTACTCAGCGGTGATCTCTGTTTAACATACAAGGCCATGTCAAACCCTGAGCTGTTGGACATGCTCCACTTAAATAAATCCCAATCTCTCAGAGCCACACACTCCAGGAATCTAAACCTTGTCATCACAATGAACAAAACATACTGGAGGGATATGTTCCTGATCCAGAGACTCCCCATACTCTGGAATAGACTGCCCATACATGTCAAGCAGAGTGCCTCCTTGGCCCTCTTCAAAAGGAACCTTGATGATTGGATGGGAGATAGGAAATTCACCCCGGGGATCATGTCAGTCACCCTGCTAGACAGGGGTCCAGAGAAGTAAATATTGTGGGAAGAAATATCCAGGGAATTGTTATGGCTAGGCTTGTATAGGTCCTAGGGCCGATAGCCTAGTACCAACCTATGAACCTATGAACCTATGAACTGGTGTGCCATGTACCTCTGATTATGCCCTGGAGCTGCAGGAAAGGGTGGGTGTCTTTGCAGGCAGAGGGGATCTACACCACCATGTGGTAGGAGTACTGAAATGATAATGTTACAGAAAGTTATGCAACAAAACACAGGTGTTGCCTGCTTCAGTCATTACTGGAGGGGAAGCTTATCCTAAGACCACTGCAGCATGTCTGGGTGTCCCCCTTCATACATATTTACCAGGGTGCTATATGTCTAGATTGTGATTGTTGTATGTGAAGGGGGGGGCTCCACACATAGCCATTTTGGTGGACTTAAGTTGATAATAGTAGGGGACTGAACACACATTCTGATGATCTGGCATAGGCCTCAGCCTACTGTTGGGCTGCACACACACACTGCTGTTAGGGGCCATATGCCAGTTAAGTGTGCGGCTGTAGTGGGCATAGTGTAGTTGGCACTAGCAATGTACATTATTGTCAGGGAGGGTGGTAAATAATGGTGGCAAATCCACTGTCATGCCTGTAGCATTTCCACAGTTCAGTGGATTAGCATTATGCAGTTCACCACACTTCTGCCCATCAACAGTTACAGACTCACAGACACACAAAACACATGATCTGTTCCAGTTGCACATGTGTTTATGCAAAGTTAAATGCTCAGGTTACTATGGCCCCTTGCCACATGTGAAAGCAATACCCAGAAACATGCCATACCCACTAACACCACACATTTGGCAGTCATACATGAAGCATGGGCCAGATCATGAGTGGCACATAAAGCAGGTCATGTAAACACTGGGCATTGCCATGTATTCTTGAGCTTGGATCCATACTATGTATAACATATCACCAGCTTACATTTATATTTCTTTGATATTACATGCTATCATGTCTGATGGTGAACAACACTACAAGGGAAAATTCTCCTAGGCAGAGAGTGACATTCTATGCAGGACATCCATGAGCAAGATCAGCAAATGTTCCAGAATGAGAAATCTGGCCAGGTTTCTGATAGCATACCTGGCAGGACTTTTTATTGGACTGATGCTATCAGTGGACAATATAAGACATATGACCAGATCTATTGAAGGATCACCAACATGCTTGCATAATGCTTGTACTAAGGCAACCTACCTGGCACAGAAGTGAAGGTTAACTACAGTCATCATTACCAGACAAGGAGGAGTTCCTCTCTTCTCTGTCTGGGGTCCAGACAAATATAGGGTCCAAGGTGGAGTTCTGGACTTAAGATGCTGTGTGCAGTTAGATCCTTGAGCATCATTTAGTGATACCTTAGCTAGGTATGTAGTAACATGGTACTACCACTAATACCCATCCAGCTCAGGGCCAGACAACAAACATGCATGGGTTCTTTGTTGTTACCGAACATCAGGCATAGAACTGGAACACCAGTCTGCTCACCATAATGCACTACCTCACCTAATTTCCTGTTATATAGAATTACTTATGCTGAGTTGTGGGTTTTGGTAAAGGGTGCACACATAGACTTACTTATACTTATGCGTGTTCACAGGTACTGTGTTCTCAGGTTCATCCACCATGTATATGTTTGGGAAATGTCTGGGCCCAGTGATGATGGCAGCCAAATCCTGTGCAATTGGGGTCACAATGCCAGTGGTAGACACAGGTAATACAGCCGTCTTATCCCCTCCCCTTTCACGGATACACCTATTATGCCTCTGCAACCCAATTTTCAGTCTTGGTATGCTGCAGCAAAACCATATGTGGCCAACACATCAGCACAGGGAGCACCATTATCTGCAGCAGCACAGTCATACTTGGATGCCAATAACTTCACTGACCATAAGGAGAATGCAGGGGTCAGCATACTGGTGAACAACCACACCATGGAAGCCAGCCCCCTCAAATCTCAGTATCTCCATGGCCACTACAAAGCATTTGTGCAGGATTGTTATACAGAGACAAGCATTGACCAATGCAGCTGTAGATGAGCTGATTAGGGTTGTACGTAGTCTGTATGATGACCTGCATGAGTGCCTGGGCCATATGTGCGGCATTAAGGAAAGATGATGTAGGCAGTCTGTATGCTGCAAATGTCCAGTGCAATGACTCATCTTGGCCAACATTCTAGGCATGGCTGATCCACCTCTGCCTCGAATGTGAAAACCAAGCACGTCAGGGGAGAGCAGTCTAGGACCTTAGTATCACTACCTCCACACCACCATCCACTGCAGGACTCTGAGGAAACAAATGCAGACAGAATATTCATGCAGCACCCATAGCACATTCCACATTCGAGCTCATGGAGCAGTCCATCATCTATGCATGCTGTGGAGCATGATTGTGACATTCCCAGGAGAATTCAACCCAATGGATCTGACATACATGGTCTGCTCATAGCTCTCTAGTGAGTGCTCTAGACTTGTCCCCCAGTCCACAGCACAATACTGCATCATCTGATGGACCTGTGTCTATGCACACTTACCAGTCCCCATCAGCACTGCCCTTCATTTTCTAGTCACTCCATTATGGAGACACCACCCCCTCTCTGTCCAGTATCCCCAGCTACACACATTCAACTGCTCACAACTCACACAGTCACACACAACACTCATACTGACCAATGCTGGTCCTCATTACTGTGGCCCTTCCCTACATATGTATATGTTGACATATTTGGCTTGCCCTGAGTACTCTGTTGCCTGTGTAGCCTGTGTGCAATGCACAGTTTGGCCACTCCATGCGTGGAATACCACAGTCTGGGTATATTATTGCATACATCATTTTCAATGTTGCATTATGATTAACCTGGCCCATAATTATGGACCAGATACTGCCTATTAGCTAGTAAGATGGCATACCTCACCCACAGCTTCCTCATGTCTTCATCACATGAGGCTGGCTCCTCCCCAGTTCATCGGGTACCTCTTCTATTCCTGACTCCAGGACTTCCTCATCCCAAAAGTCCCTCCCCTGGTGTAACTGTGTATTAACATGTTGTGTAATGGTGCACGCACTGCAAATATGTCATTGTATGTTTCAGTATCATACAGCAGGGCACCACCAGAGACAATGCAAGCATGTCTTCAGCAGTGTGAGCACATGTTCGGTAATGATTTGAGCCTGTTGATGGAGTCTGTTCAGTAGCCTTATTTACACAAGTGACCATTTTTGTATTTGGTGGTGAAGACTGTTTGAAGAGGAAAGAAACTGATCGCTTCTTTGCCTGTGTTAGACTGATATAGATTCCAGTGACAATCTTTATTTTCTCTGTGTACTGCAGACTCCCACACTAATTTAGTAGGCTGAATATTCTGATCCATCCTCCTGTATGTAAGGCCAAATACAGGCATAATCTGCAGCTAACACTAGAAACCAAAGTTAGACAGATTGGAAGGATTCAACATTTTTCTGTTTGGAATGTTTCTGAATTTTGTTTTCTAGAAATATGTACTCAGTGTAATGATAGAAGGAATACTGAAGAATGGGTCTGAGTTGTATAATAAAATATATGTAAAAGGATTATATGCTTATGTGAATAAAAAATCTATGGTATGGAAATATGTGGAATGCTTTCATTAATAAAAGGGAAGTAATGGATTACACAATTCTGGTAATGCTTTGCAGAAGCTTGTCAATTATTATTTGTGTATCTTTTAACCTTCTTCACATGTGCTACATGCAGCTGCAGGGATATAAATCATTTCAGGTAGTATGGTACACATTGCTTCAAACTTGACCATGAAATACATAAATGCAAAGGTCACAAGAGATACAGGTCCCAAATAACTTCTGAGTGAGATGTTATGCTAACAAAGCAGCTTTGTTGCATGACAAAGAATATATATTTTTCTGTTTTCAGTGATAGCTAGCATATCTGCCTCAGTGCAGAGGCAGAACTATGATATCGGGGACTGTACTAGTTCTTAAAGAGTGTAGGCTCCTCCCTCACATGAGTAACCCCTACCTCAACAAATACAACTAAACTGGCAGTCTTAAGCAAAGAACAAATTTAGCCACTGTGGCATCAAAAATATATATAACCATTTATCATCGGAAGGGGTTTGGATCACGGAATCTCTAGTCTCTTGAATTTTTTGCACGGGCATTTCCTGTATGCAGGTGTTAGACTTGAGTTCCTCCCCCACCACCATTTGTTTGCTTGATATTTGATGGTGTAGTAGTAGCATTGTTGCCTCACAGCTGCAGGTCTCAGGTTTTGATTCTTGGCTGGGTTCCTTTTGTGTCTGGGTCTGTATCTCTCCCCTGTGTTTGTGTGGTTTTGCTTTGTGTCCTCCATGTTACAAAGACATGTCATTAAATTTCAGACTTCAGGTTTCTGAATGTTTAATTCTTACATATTTGATGTATCTCTGTGTTTGTGTGGATTTGCTCTGTATCCTGCCATTTTTACAAAGACGTGTCTACAGTATTTCCCTGGGCCTCTGCTGAAAATTGTTTTGTTTTGGGACTGTAATACCCTGTTAGTGCCTTTGTCCAGGTTTTTTTTTTTGTATTGACAGCTATATTCACAAAACAGCTGATTTTTGGCGTAGTGGTATGTTGCTCTTGACTGTTTTGCACAGGGACCTTGTCTGTAAAATGTACGGTGGTAACACAGCATTTTTTTCTCACAAGCAGGTGATTTTGGCATGTGGTGTTCTCTTGACTTTTTGCACAGGACTTTGGCAGTAAATGGTTGAGATGCAGTTGAGTATTGAGCAGATTTTACAAGGAGCTGAGAGCTGCAGGGAAGTTATCAGTTTGCCATCCATTTCCTATTGCAATATTACTAGCTTATTTTATTTATTTAACGTGGAATTATTTAGGTGACTTTTACTACAATCATCATAGAAGTAAATCAGTATGCACATTAGTTGTTTATGGGTAAATGGAGTGAAATAGCAAATTAATGGATCATTGGAGGGCTCATTAGGGCCAGTTCACAGGGTTTTCTCATAAAATGTGTGGTTTTCTGGCAAAATCATTTAGGAATTAAGTCACTAAATAATGACACACCTAGTTTCAGACTTCATAACCTTCTAGAAGAGCATTTTAGTACTGTTTATATGTCCCCCCCCATATATATTTGGCCTTGTCCAGTTTTATGTCCCAGTTTATACAAGAGCAATTTTTGTTTATATGTTATATGTTCCCCCCAATATCTGGGGCCTTTTTCATTTTATTTCATTAACAGGTTGGAGAGGTGTATGCAAATAAATTTTATAGAATTAAACCTCTGAACTGTCCCTGATTTTGACTCAAAATGTTGCTCTTCCCCCCTAATCCTCAGCAAAATAAATAGCAATTTGAAAAGAAAATGGAGTTTTATAATTAGAAATAACTGTAATAATCAGATTACTTTTAAAATTGTGTTTTTTGGCAAATTAGTGACAATAATTAAAGACTGAAACACTGAAGTAGAAAAATAAATGACAGACATTGAGTTTTCATTTTTTATACCCTTCAGAAAATTTCATACTAATGCAAGAGACCTATTCTCTAATCTTTCTAAGTTTAATAGGAAAATTTTAAAAATTTTGTCTATTTTTTGTCCACATCTGTGTATGGTGTTTATCCAGATTTCTTGCTCTGAGGTTGAGAGGTATGACACACAGGTCATGTCCATGGCCATCACAGTCAGCCAGAGACATTTCATTATTGATACTTGTTGCAGAGTAGTTATGCAGTGTAAATGTGCAGTGTCTCCCCCATCCAAGGTAGACACAAGTACTACTTTTCTTTTCATCTTGATTTTGATTTTGCAGAAGGTCAGTGTTCTGTGTTATTTTTTGTACTGTTGATTTATGCTATTAAAGTGCCTGCCTGTTGCTCTGTGTGTTTAAGTAGCAATGCTTTAATGATGTTGTCTGAAGTCTGAGATCATAAGATGCCATGCAGAGAATACTTGACTAGATAATGTAATAAGCCTTGGGTATTAAAGGACAGGATTCCATTATTTTAAAAAAGCTCATTACACCCGTAAACTAAACAGAATGCCAATCATGTGTGGTCCATAACCTGTACAGTAATCCTTTAAGCAATGTATCTTGAGCTTGTTGTTTGTTTTTTTCAATGTTACTTGGCACTTTAATAAAGCTGAATATAAATTATAATTAGAACTGCAGCAGCAAGGAAGTGGTTTTTGAGAGCTGTCATGCAGCCAATGCATTGAAATATTTTTTATTCTTCACACTTATTTTTGTCTTGATTGGATTCTCACAAATTTGCCACCCAGGGCCATTTATCATGATAAATGTACCTTTAAAATAACCACATTCTAGTATATCTCTTTGTGTAAAATTGTTTTTAAAAAGTGCAGGCCATGATGCACATGGTATATTTCCTGTTACACCTACGATTCAACTGAATACCGTGCCACAAAAGGTGCAGTAATTAATGTTAAATTATCTTGGCAAAAGCTCTAATAAAAGCTAATTTTTAATTATGCATTTCCATTTAAATCGATTGGATTGTTTTTATTGCAAATATCTGAAGAAACATACCTCTTAACCTCTTAGAGCAAAAAATCTGGACAAAGCCTAAAATGATGGGGGGACAAATAGGGACAGATTTTAAATACTGCTCTTACAAACTTAGAAAGTTGATAGAATAATAGGTTTTGAATTAGCATGAATTTTCTGAAGGATGTGGAGACTTAAACTCAAATGTTTGTCATTATTTAATGACTTAAATCCTCAGCTATTTGCCAGAAAAGTACAGATTTTAGGAAGAACATACCAAAAATATGAGGCAAAAATCTGGACATTCTGCGAAAATCTGTACAGTTGAGAGGTATGATGATTGCTCCAGGAGGAGCATGAGGTCAAAAGGTTACCCAAAACCACAGGGAAATGAAAGAGTAGTTGATGCCATTTGCTCCAAAGCAGCAGGTCATGGCAGAGGCGAAACAGGAAGACCTAGAGCGAAATGTGTCAAGTTGGAGAGCATGTCAGATTAGAAACAACAGCATAAGGTACAAGCAAGTACAGCACACCTGCGGTGGAAGGTTTAAATACAGGAAATGCAGATAGCTGATACAATAACTCTGTAAATGACTTGGATGAAACAAAGCATTTTATTCTGCAAAAGGTTTTGCATGTTACACCATATCAAAACTATGTTGCAGAAATATTTTTTGCTCAATTATTCTGTCAGTTTAAAATAAACATTTGGCTGCAATATAGTTTGAATAATCCAAATACCTAATTCCTGAACTTTAAAAATGTCATGACTGTATTGCACTCACACCCTTTAATTTACGTATTTTGAAAGTTTGTGTGAACTAAAATTCAATGACAATTTTCTCGAGAAAACCAGAGTGACCTGTTCATAACTACACACTAGCAGAAAGGAATGCTACCAAAGACAATAAACTGAAAAGAAAATATTGTTACTCAAAAGGTTAGAAAGGGTAGATGTGTAGTTGTAATTTCCAGGACCTGACATCCACCCACCGTCACACAGATGTTTTTTCTAATATTAGCATATATTTGGAAGTATCACTTTGCATCACGCCCTTGTTCATTGAAAAGATAAAAAAACAGGAAGTGCTGTATATTTTGTTATTTTCTGAGTTCTAAAGAAGTACAAATACATACAGATAATAGCCCTAAATTAGCTTTAATTTATATCAATGGAAGATTCAAAACACTATATATAACCCATTCTACCACTTCAACCAACAGGTGCTACGGGTGGGGGTGTTTAACAGAAGCTATTTTTTTATGCATGTAATCTGCTTACATTTTAGCAAGGCATCTACTATGATATCACATAAGTGAGCAAATCAGGACTGGAGCTGCAATGCAACAAGGTAACAGGATACAAAAAGATGAAGTAAATGGAGATCAAGCATGTAAAGAATCTAATTCTAACTTCTTAACCAGCTAGGCAAACTTTATCATAGCCAATAACCAGCCCAAGGAAATCATTTGGGCTGGGAAAGAGCAGTAGTGGGGTAGTCATACCAGCTGACTTGGCACTAACAAAGCTTCATCCTATGCACAATAAATGTCTGTGCAGATGTGTGCACACATGCTGGCTGGCAGTAACACTGTTTTCCTGCAACAGTAACTAAAGTAAGCATGTTTTAAAGCTCTAACTCTAGGTAGAGACAATGTACTAACAGTGTAATGCCACAGATTGCTGCCATAACTAAATGGTGATGAGTCTAACTTACGTGTGCAGCACACACCTTTTATTGCACAAGCAGAATTCTTTTGAAAAGAGTGAAAACTAACTTAAGGTTCATATGGTCATATCTGTATACTAGGAAACTGATCTAGAAAAGCATTAAGAGCCTGATCACTGCAGATTATCTACTTCCCATATCCATAAACAACTGTGAAGCAACAGCTGGAGTGAGTTTATTTTTGCCTATCTGGAAGTTATACTTTTTGATGTGAGGTGGGAACTTATTCCAAAGATAAGGTATTCTTTAGGAAAGACATCTATCCTGCCAACAGATACTTTTTAAATTATTATGTAAGCTGATGTCCCTTAGGTAGGTATTTGGGGTGTTTACAGTTTTATGCACATGTAGGAGGTCTAACACTACAGTCATTTGTGGACTTGCAGGCTAGGCAGATACTGAAATTTAGAAGTCTATAAAAGACAAAATGGTAGGGCTTGTAGTTGCTGTATATAGTTTAGGGAGCTCTTACTCATGATCTTCTGGTGGGAGAACATTGTGTTTCTCCTTATTGAACCATATCTTGGCAACATACACACCAAAAACAGCATTATATTGTAATATAGGCCTGACAAGGGAGGAGATGATCAGAAAATCATTTCCTTGGTTCCTGGTATGTTGTCTGGACCCATAAAGCTAGTGTTCCAGTTCTGTACAGGGCTTTTGGCACTTTTTCCAAGGTAATTATAGTGGAACATGCTGACTGGATGTGGAAGGGTGAAGCATGGAGACGCCTGAGTTAATTTTGTTTACTAGTATGCTCATGACGTCCTTTGTGTCAGATTGAGTGGGGCCTTTTGATGCCAACTCATTTTTGGGCTAGGTAGTGTTTCTAAAGTTCTTGCCATAGATAATGTAGACTTTATGATTATTTTTGGATATGGTAGCATATAATTCATATTTAGCTTTGCTGGCCTTGATATTTTGCCTTAGACTTTTGTTTACTATCTTGAGATCACTTTTAAAACAAAAGGGCTTTGAGTTTATTTCTTAGAGGTAGGAGGTTTTTTTTCTAATTTTGTAGTTTTTTGATGCCGGGGTTCCAGCAAAGTCTTTGTTCCTCAACCTGCCATTGATTTGTGATACATGGGAACAGAAATTTCAATATATAAGTTTAGGTAGAAATATAAATCTTTATGATAAGCATTTTAGCTATGGGGTCCTCCTAGTTTGGGGATCTTTTAAATCTAGGAAGTTATCCTTGGAAAGGTTTCTGAAGAAGTGAAATTTGTGGGCATCTTAGGCTTGGATCTTATGGAGAATACTAAAACACCGTGGTCAGACATGACAACAGAGGGAAAAAACTACAAATACAGTGCTTAATAATTCTTTATTCATAAAAAGTAGGTCTAGTAAGTTTGATACCATTAATTTATCAAGAGAGTTGGTGTTGATGATGTCATGGAATCATTGTGCATATTTGTTATTTTTGGTGTATGATAGTTTTATTTTTGCCAGTTTATGGACTGATAGTTGAACTCATTCCATGTTAGTTTAAGTGGGTAATGACTCTAATTTGTTAAGGTTCAAGGCCTGCATATTGGTGGTGGACTTGCTAGTAGTTATCTGGTTATGGAGAATTTGTAGGCCATTATCTTGCTGGATTAAATAAGAGATAATGGGATTTTGAATAAAAAAACAGATACCTCCCTGCCATACCTGTCAACTGAACAGATTTTTGCAGAATGTCCAGATTCTGGCCTCATATTTGTGGTCTGTTTTTCGTAACATTGTGGTTTTCAGGCAAATTAGTAGTACATCATTAAATATTGAAGTTAGAAAATAATGACAGACTTTTCAGTTTCAAACTTCATATCCTTCAGAAAAGTCATGTTAATACAAAACCTGTTATTCTATCAACTTTCTGAGTTTGTAAGAGCAATATTTAAAATTGTCCCTATTTTGGGGCCTTTGTTCCACTTTTATTTATGGCTTTGTCCAGATTTCTTGCTCTAAGAGGTTGAGAGGTATGCTCTCCACCAGATATAGTCAGTCATATGGAACTAAGGTAATCTTTTACTAAAGAAAAAAAACATAATAGAGACCAGTAAAAAGAATACAAACCTCATTATGGCATATATAGATAAAAAAAAAAACAACTGTATCCCTACTCCAGGATTATAGAATTCTTACAAATGTATAAAATCTAGCACACATTGATAAATTATATTGCAACTACTATGAAAAAGTGGCAAATCACTTTGCAATTGAACCACTAAAATTGCAAAATACTGTCCAGGGTGTAAGAATTCAGCATGGACTATTCTATGGCAGTTCTTTGTCATCATTACAGTTTTGTTTTGTTGTTAATCCATTAAGATATTTATTTAACAGTCTTGGCCAGGGATTCAGTCTGAGTCCAAGAATACCATCCTGTCAAAATACATCTCCTCTACTTTTCATAGACAATATAAAACTTTACAGCTCATCTGACAAACAAGTGAAAGGACTGCTACAATAAAATATTTTTTAGATGATGTAAGAATGTGGCTTTGTCTCAAAAATAGGCAAAAGCAGCATTAACAACAGGAAAATTGAAGAATCAAGAAAAATTCAGACTTGGGCAGGAATGCAATATAAAATAATTGCAACAAGAGGGAGTATATAAATATATCTGAGAATAGATGAAGGAGCAGCAATATACATGAGTAAATAAGAACACACTTTAGTATTTTAGAAGACTGAAACTAAACTACTGTGACATTTGGGAGTAATGTTCAAACTATTGATCATTTTGCACTTCCTGTTTTAACTTACAGCATCACTGTGATTGGCTGTCCCCAAAAAGAGCTGGATACTCTTGACAGGAAAACAAATAAACTGCTGTATACCCATCAAATGATATACAAGAACTAATGTTGCTAAGATTATATATCTTTCAGTCTGAAGGAGGCATTGGCCCATACATCTCTACTGTCCAGATTTTCGCAGAATGTCCAGATTTTTGCCTCATATTTTTGGTCTGATCCTAATAAAATGTGTGGTTTTCTGGCAAATCATTGAGGACTGGAGCCACTAAATAATAACAAATATTTTTGTTTGAGACTTCATATCCTTCACAAAATCCATGCTAACACAAGACCTTTTATTCTAGCAACTTTCTAAGTTTATTAGAGCAATATTTAAAATGTGTCCCTATTTTTGGGTCTTTGTCGCCCATTATTATTTTGGCTTTGCCCAGATTTCTTGTGCTAAGAAGTTAAGAACTATGCATCGGTCTCCTTGAAATTGTTGACATGTTTAGGTTGTTAAATGTGGGACTATATACATATTTATTGACATAATCAGATCCATATACAAAGAAAGTTCTAAACTGTTGTTCTTCCTTCTCTGACATTAATAACAAGCAGGTGGGAAGGTTCATTTAGATGCTTTAATGGTTTACTATCATAATTCCGATTCTTATCTTGTCGATACCACTACAGCGAACATCAAAGGTCAAATGGTGACAATGTCGAACCCGACATTGTCAAAGTACAAATTCACCCCTATCTCGACCCATGTTAAATCCCGTTTGGAGGTCGAATTCGAGAAGTACTTTTGGCAATGTCAGAATTCAACATTGTCACTTTCGCACTTGGGAGTCAGAGATACTGGCTTTCGGCCGAATGCACTTCGGAATTATAATAGTAAACCTGCTTTAATACATAGAAACACATCAGGATGGATAGCAGCATCTTAAATTATGACCAAACTAGTTAACAGACAGACCTTACATACATACATGCTTACATCTCAACAGCTAACTACAAAATGGCAGTCCAGCATGCACATGCTCAGTATTTATACACTTGTGCAAGCCCTTGGATAGCTTCTTAAAGGTACATACACACATATTGATCTACATCCTCCCTCTTAAAAAGATTGCCCTTTATACAAAACAATATCTGAGTTTGACATGCATTACTATATTCATTAGAAATAAAACATAATGTTCATGTGGAAATTGCTTTGTATCTGTTACATGGTTTAGAGATGCGACCATATCTCGTAACATAACAGTGTGGACCAAATTTAGCAGCAGAGACAGTATTTGGTGAACAACTCCTATCAGAAACTTCTGGATTCGTCACAGGAATGGGACTGTCCTCTGGAACTTCCTCAGGAATTGAAACACTGGACAACTCACGCTGAGATAGTCTTTCTCACAGGCTATGTGCTGTGGTATAGGCTTGGACACCGGTCTCAAATGCTTCCGATTCCACCTAAAGATTGCTCCTTGTGATTCCACAATGTACAGTCTCAGCTCTGGGCAAAAATTCTTCATGACACCAATCCGATCATAACCTTTGGATGTTTGCATCCTTACCACTTCTCCTTCTCATACTGGATTGACGGGTTTACTGGTCTTATCATAGTAGGACTTCTGGGTTAAACACTTCTTCAACAGATCAGCTTTCACTAACCTGTTGTTCTTGACACATGGAACCAACAATTGACTACTGATTGGTAATTTGGTTCTGGTTTGTCTCAAAAGAAGTTTCTGAGCAGGTGAAGCAAGATGTTTGCCACGAGGAACATTTCTGAGATTCAAGAGATTCAGAAAAACATCACTACTGTCTCATTTTGATTTCTCTAGTAACTGTTTTGCACTTTGAACTGCAAGTTCTGCCAAACAATTTGACTGCGGGTATTCAGGGCTACATGTGACATGAGTAAAGTCATATTTTTCTGTGAATCTTTTGAACTGTTGGCTTGTAAACTATGTGCCATTATCAGAAATAACTTTGTGCAGACTACCGTGAACAGCAAAATTTGCTTCATCTTAGTAATGACAGTACTGGATGCTTGGTTAGGAAGAAAGTCAATCTTGAACCAATTGGAATAAGAGTCTACTAACACCAAATAATCAATTCCAATCAAAAATATTAGTGGCTACTGTCAACCAAGACAGTTCTGGAATCTGGTCAAGCTGAAGTGGCTCCTTCTGTTGATGTGGCTTTGTACTGTTACACACTGAACAAGATGAAAGTGCCCTCTCAATGCCTTGTGACACAGAAGGCCAAAATACTAGTCCTCTAGTCCTTTTGGTAGATTTGGTTCCTGGGTGACCATGATACAATATAGTAATGTATTCTAGTTGCAAGGGCATTGAAACAATTACTTTCAGTCCTTTCATAATGATACCATTGTCAGACAAAATTTCATCTTTATATGAAAAATAAGGTTGCACTTTTTGAGGAAAACTCGATTGCTTTGATGGCCACCCTTGTTTGATAAAATGGTTGAGTCTCTGTAAAACTGGATCTGTGGCTGTGTGATTTCTCAGCTCATCGAGATGTACTGAAGAAAAATTTCTCACTTCCATAACTTCAAAATCAAGGTTCTCATTCTCATGCTGTTCTGTGGTGTTTCTGGGTGATCTGGATAAGGTTTCAGCAGGAAAAAGAATTTAGCCTTTCTTGTAGACAAGATTGAAATGATACTTTTGCAATGTCAGCATCATGTGTTGCAGTCAGGCTGGTGCTGAATGCATAAGCTTTCTCAGGATAGTGACTAAAGGTTGGTGGTCTGTTTCAATCTGCATAGGTCTACCATAAACATAATCACTGAACTTCGAACATGCAAACACAATTGCCAAAAGCTCTTTCTCAATCTGGACATACTGCATCTCAGTTTGGGAAAGAGTTCTCGATGCATATACAATAGGTTGATCCTCTTGTAGAATGACTGCACCAAGACCAAATTTTGAAGCATCACAGGAAAGTGTTACTGGATTGTGAACATCATAGTATCTGAGAGTTGGTGGACTAGCAATTCTCTTTTTCAGGACATCAAATGCTTTTTGGTGTTGCTCTAACCAAGACCAAAATACATCTTTATGTGTCAGCTCTCTGTGCGGTGCTGAAAGTTGGCTCAAGTCTGGAATGAACTTGCCTAGGTAGTTGACCATGCCAAGAAAACATTGCAGGGCTTGAATATTGTCTGGAGCTGGCATCTCGAGAATGGCTGTTTGCTTTGAATGATGTGGTAGTAGGCCTGTACTAGTAAATAAATGACCAACACAAGTAACTTCTTGTAGCCTGAATTTGCATTCTGTGAATTGAGATTAAGATTCACTTGATGTGCCCTTTCCAGAACTTTTCTGAGGTTTCTGTCATGTTCTGCTTCATCACGACCTCCTACTAGTATGTCGTCTACTATAATAGCACAAGGATACCCAGAAAAAAATTACTCGATTGCTCATTGAAAGACTTCACTTGCAGAATTTATCCCAAATGGCATTCTCAGAAATCTGTACCTTCCAAGCAGAGTACTGAAAGTAGTGAGCAATGAGGATTTCTTGTCAAGCTGAATTTGCCAAAATGAACTCTTTGCATCTAAGACAGAAAAAATAGCAGCATTTGGCATCAAGGCTGCAACTTCTTTGACTGTGCACATTGGATGATGAGAGCTTTTAGTGCTTTGTTCAAATTTCTGAGCTTTTCTTATGAGCTACCACCATGGAAGATAACCATTCAGTTGGTTCTGCAACTGGACAAATCACACCTTGTCGCACCATTTTATCTAGCTCGGCTTTGACTCTGTCCTGCATAGCTATTGGAACTTTACATGCTGGCCTGATAACTGGACTGACCTCTGGGTCTAATTTCATGGAGTACACAAGTGGAAGTTTGCCTAGTCTGTCTTCGAAAAGATCAACATATGTAGAAAAAATGTATTAGGCAAAATTATAGTGATGGACTTCCTTGTTAAATGAAAGCTGTCCCATTTTCAAACAGTCTCTGAGCTCTAATAATGACTGGATGTACCTCTTCACCACATAAAATAACAAGTCTTAGCTTCTTCGAGCAGAGTAACATGAAAGCACTACTGGACCTTTGTTTAGAATTTCTTCATCAGCATAAGCAACAAGCTTTGCATGCCTTGCCAAATCAAGCCTTTCACCCTGACACACTCTAGCAAATGTTTCTGCCAACATAAGATTGCACTTGGAACCTGTATCAACTTTGAGCTCTGTGGGTTTGCCATATATCCGAACAGTACAAAATACTTCATTCTTTGCCCTTAGATCTACTGTATTAACAGTTTCATGAAGCACTAACACACCATCAACATAAAGAGTGGCCTGCAACCCTACTCCATAGCTTTCTAATTAATCAACTTGTTTCTTAAAATGTTCCTTTTTAATAAAAGAATGTGGGCCTTTTGATTTACAAAATCTTTTGAAATGATTCCATTTATTGCATGTGTGGAATTGCTGACCAAAAGCTAAACATTTTCCTTTTTAGACTCATGACAATTACTGCGGTGGTGGTGCTGCGGTAGCATTGTAGCCTCACAGTAAGACATTGTCCTGTTCGATTCTCAGCTAGAGCGTCTTCTGTGTGGAGACATGAGTGAATGGGCGTACCTTCATTGAAGGCTGTGCGTCAGGGCCGGCAACTCAGCACATAAAAATCTATTGCCAATCATTAGCGGACCAGAGTTCCGCTGTGGTGACCCCTAACTGGGAAAAGCCGAAAGACACAACAATTTCCACCACAATTATGACAGTTGGCAATGAAACTAGGTTGGGGCCTATGCTTTGAGTTTGCTGACTCACTCTTATGCTTCACTGAGACTGCGAACTCTGGAATTTGCTATAAAGTTCTGGGGTTTACCAGTGAGTGCTGCAAGGGCCTGTTTCTTTTAACTATGTGCTGCATACTATCAACATGAGCTTTATCGCTGTGCCTTCTAGAGCTATTCTCATTTGTAAGCATATTTGTGTGCTTTTCTGTGAGCTCATATGTCTGACAAATCTCAGTGGCCTTATTCAAAGTTAAATCACTATCACGAAGCAAATTCTCTCTCACAGCATAATCTTTAATACCACACATAAGTCTGTCTTTTATCTACTCACCCCTTAAATCACCAGATCTGCATGTTTTAGCCTTATTTCTCAGGTCAGTTGTATATGCTGCAAAAGTTTCACCAGGCTTTTGATCTCTTGTGTAAAATAAGTGCCTTTCCATTGCAACATTTGTCTGGGGGTTTCACATTTCTCTAAATTTACGTTTCAAGCACTCTGAGTCCCCCTTGACTCAGCCAGTACAACAATATGATGGTTTCCCCCTCTCCTGTATACATAGCAGGTGCATACACAAATGAACGCTCCCTTTCTATGGCTTCTGACCCAGCTAAAGTAAGCAGAATAAATGCCTTTGTACGGTCATCTTTATCAGAAAATGCAGCCTGTATGAAAATTTACTCTTGCTCAAACACTCTCCAGTTCTCTGCAATATTAATGTCAAACATAAGTGCACTGGGTTTTCAAAATCTATCTGCCATGCTCACAAAGTATGTACAAACACACTGAAAATATGGCCCTTGTAATTATGTATGAACAAACTGTTCTGTGAGCTTGTAACAACATTCAAATGCACAATAAACTCCTTGAAATACTGTACTTTGTGAAATATGCTCTGTAATAGCTGTGATCTGTGAAACAGATTTACTGGAACACTGCACAAACATGCAAACACTTTATACACTTCTGATAACTCGGATATCTTTGCTTAATACAAAAAATACATGCTTTGCGAAAATGTTGGTCGTTTCTCCTTATTTTATTGTAGTAAGAATCTTTTGTGTTCAACATCTTTGTATCCTGTATAGGAAGGGTTAAAATGTGAAACTGCATTGCGTGCAAAGAAATAAGCTAAAATGAGTTGTTTTTCTTGTAAGGAATTTGCTGACCAGAAAGGAATGCACAGATGCTACTTTGGTCCAGGCACAGGCCTATCTTGGGACTGACCTCTGACCAAGGAGGAGTGCATAGATGTTACCTTGATGTAGGCACCAACTTATCTTGTGTCTGACTTTTTTACCATCTAAGGCTCCACTGAGTGAATTTATAGCCTTGACTGAAATTCCTTGTCTAGTAACCAGCTGCTGAGTATGCACGAAAGAGGGTATAAAAACCCATGTAAAGTGTGTAGAAATTAGACTGCTGATAACCAAGAACTGTGGCAAGTCTCCATGCATGTTAAATAAACTCTTTTTTGGCCTACCTTTTTTGCTGCGTGATTCTTCCAGTATATGTTAAGAGTATTAAAAATCTTTTGACATTTCTGGCGCCCAAGAACGTGGGGCCACCTCTTCACGGTACGAATCGCATAAGAGGGACTGAAAAACCTGTACAGGAAGGGGAGAACGAATCTCGGGCTCCCTTGAACGGAAAGACCTCCGACAAAGAAGTCGTAAGTAGAGGCCAGTCACTCTTAGATTCGATCCGTGGGACGGTGACGAACGAGGGCGGAAGATCCGCAGTAAGGTAAGCTTTTTTGTTTTTGTAAAAGTTTTTTAAGGGACTAGTCATAAAGGAATTTCTTTTGTTTAAAATTTTACAAAAGACCAGTAGAGATCTCAGGAAAAGGAAACAGTTTTTCTTTTAAATAAGAAAAATGGGAACAGGAAGCAGTTGTTGTGTTAGTAAGGGCTGCTTAAATAAAAGGACTGAGGATGAGGAATATATGTTTAAATTACATCCGAAAAACTTAAAATATATGAAAAAATGTAAAAAGACTATGGGTTTAGTGGTACCTTGAATAAATCAGAATGTCAAAATCTAGTGAGAGACCTGCGCAGGGACACAGGAGGTAAGGTTAAGAAACAAAAAAAGGTAGGATTTCCTCAAGCACAGAAATGGTTAGAAGAAGCTAATAAGAGACATAGGGAAAAATTTTCAAATAAGGGAGATGGTGGCTCGAGTGCAAAAGATGCATTTTTTGTCCACAAAGAAGATGACGAAACATCTATTGTCTTTCGTAAACCGACAGCCCCACCCTTGTATCCCGAAGTTAGAAAAGACATGGTTAATCCACCCCAGTAACAAAAAGAAAGAAGCAGAAAATCAAGAAAAGGTGTCCTCCGTAGTCTTACAGGAGGCAGGGAAGCAGGGAAAAATACCCTCCATAGTTTTACAAAAAACAAGCAGAGGAGACTCTGGAGCTACGTAACCATAGTATAGACAAATCAGAGTAAAAACAAAAAGAAGCTAAGGTACATACCCTGTCCACACACTCATATCCCTTTACATGCAGAAAAATATGTTGAGAAAAAGAAAAGAAAACAGGCTCAAACCTTTACGGTGAGCGCGGATAAAACACTTATGTTAATGTAAGCTCCGTCCAACAGAGGTAAAGGAAGGGGACGGGGTAGAGGCAGAGGGAGAAGGAATGTAGGACATTTTGAAGATTACGAAGGCAGACAAAAGAGGGGGGAATGTTTTAAATGCAGTAAGAAGGGGCATTTCGCAAGAGATTGCCTGAATCCCGGGAAATCCACTGCTGCTTCAAATCATAGTTCAGCATGACTATATAATGGCAGCACGGACGAACCGGACCCAGGTGCTGAGGTCGACTGGCAAGAGTCAGTAATACAAAATGAGAATGATTTTGAAAATGTGAATAAAGAAGGTAAAAGGGAATGTGCAGGATGGGAGAATGAAGTGACTGATTTTTCAGACAAAGGCGAATATCAGGTTGTTAATTTAACAGCGCTGGCTGTAACTATGCAGCTAGAGGCACAACCGATTATCACACTTCAAGTGGAAGGAAGGATGTACAATTTTGTGTGATTCAGGGGCCTCCAGGACCCTGCTAAAAACCTCTGCAGTGCCATCTGATGTAACTTCTGATGACTATGTATTAGTAAAGGCAGCCAATGGCGCATTTATAAAGAACCACTATCTAAACCCTTATGGTTCACGGACCCTGAAACTAACCAAACTATCAGATTTGAGTCATTATTTCCAAAATTTGCCCTGTAAACTTATTAGGGAGAGATTTGATGCACGTGTTTGGCATAGCAGCTGTGCCGACTGCATCAGGGATTTTAGCCAAACGAGTAGAAATTCAAGATGTTATGTTGCAGGTGGGGCAGGGTGATTTACACTACTGGTACAGTAATGATCTTGTCGAAACTGGACCACAAAATGTAGTAAATGAGCTAACTAATTTGGCCTTAAGCAAATATGGCACACAACCGCCAGTGGTAGCTAAACAACTACACTGTACAATGTACTACAGAAAGTATGTAGGACCAGACGACAAATATGAAGAGCAATTCTTTAAACACAAGGTCACAAAAATCTTGTTACAAAATCTATATTGGGATAAAGCAGGAAATTCTGCAGTTACATGCAGTCTTACAAAAGATATGCAGTTACTTTTTCGCAATAATTCTATTGCACATGTCTCTGTAACAAGGGAAGAACAAATGGCATGGTATCTGGTGGGAGGAAAGTTACTGAATGGGCTAAAATGACGCCAGAACAGTTGGCATGTAAAGGCGTACAGGTACAAAGACTAAATTGGGTCACCCAGGCTAGACCAACAGTGCACCTCCACGAAGACAGGCTAACGCCACCCGGGGGAGGGCCATTCTGACTATATCTCCTAACCCCGAGGAAGAATTAAAGTTAAAATCAGTGCCAGACTCCTTATGGTCCCTTGGGCAACATGACATTGGGCTAATAAGAACAGCAGGACAGGTTAAAATAATGCCAAAATCCGATTTTAGACCTCACAAGCGTCAGTATCCGTTAAGTAAAAAGGCAGAAGAAGGCATTCTACCAGTGATCACGGCTCTATTACGAGCTGGGGTTTTAATTCCATGCACAGATTCACCGTGTAACACACCCTTGTTCCCAGTAAGGAAACCGGATGGGACCTGGAGAATGGTGCAGGATCTGCAAGCTGTGAATGCTGCTGTAGTACCAAGGGCTCCTATGGTCCCAGATCCATTTGTTTTGTTAAATGATATCCTTCCCATAGATAAGTATTTTTCTGTCATTGATATCAGTAACGCATTTTTTTCCATCCCTCTACAGGAAGCTAGTAGGTTTTGGTTAAACGCTTACGTTTATGAGCAAGCGGTACACATACACAAGACTGCGCAGGGATATTGTGAGAGCCCTACAATCTTTTCACAAGAAATGTCAACAAACCTGGCACAGTTTCAACCGAGCATGGCTGTCATCTACTACTATACGTGGACGACATCTTACTGGCCGCACCCACGGAGGCTGTCTGTGAGTCTGAAACTACTCGGTTATTGCATTTCTTGGCGAAAGAGGGACATAAGGTAAACAAATCTAAATTACAATTTTGTAAAGCTGAAGTACGATATCTAGGCTATACCATTTCAAATGCTGCTAGACAACTAAATAACTGTATAAAAGAAGCTATTTTACAGGCACCAATGCCCAGTACAAAAAAAAAAAAATGATGTCATTTTTAGGAATAACTGACTTTTGTCGTAGTTGGATTCCCAATTATGCAGAGGAAGTGAGTCCACTTTCATAACTTATTTTTGCACTTCCCATGGCAGCACATGACGCGCTGCAATGGACAGATAAGGCAATACAGGCATTTACTAGGGTAAAGCAACTGATAGCAGGATCTGCAACACTTAGCTTCCCTGATTATACAAAACCTTTTGTTCAGACAGTAGATTGTAAGCAGGGCTTTATGACATCGGTTCTGTTGCAAATTTATGGGGATAAGTTGAGACCATTAGCTTTTTATTCCAGTAAACTGGACACAGTGGCACGATCGTTGCCACACTGTGTACAAGCAGTAGTCGCAGCTGCACTGGCCGTGCAGGCATCTGCAACCCTAGTTTTGTTTCATGACCTCACCTTATGAGTACCGCACTCTGTCGCGGTAATACTTCTACAGGATAAAGTTACCTTTCTCATTCCTAGCAGACATTTGTCCTGCATGACAACGTTACTATCACAACCACACATGACCATTGAGCGATGCACCACTCTTAATCCAGCCACGCTGTTACCTACAGCTGATGACGGTGCCCCTCACGTATGTTTAGACTTAATACACTCTAATGTCTTACCAAGACCAGACCTTAAGGATCAGCCTTTGGCAAATTCAGATTGGTCCCTGTTAGTAGATGGGTCAGCACGTAAGAATGAGGCAGGTATTACACAAGTGGGTTATGCAGTCACAACTGAGACTAAGGTACTAGAGGCAAAACCTCTCCCCAGGAATCTGTCCGCAAGCGCTGAATTGATTGCTTTGACCAGAGCATGTACTATTTCCAAGGATAAGGCAGTTACTATCTACACAGATAGTCAGTATGCTTTTTCCACGGTCCATGTCTTTGCACAGCAATGGAAAAATAGGGGAATGGTTACTGCCTCAGGAAAGGAAATAACCCACAAGGATTTAATTCTTAGCCTCTTACAAGCTGTCCAACTGCCACGGGGATTGGCCATCTGTAAGTGCGCAGCACACACAAATGCCAAGGATCCAGTATCACTTGGAAATGCACTAGCTGACAAAACTGCAAAAAGTGTAGCCTTAACCTCTACTTTTGCACTCGAGACCACACAAAAGGAACTTCACCCTACAGATAAATTTGATCTACAAACTTTACAAGTAATGCAGGAACTTAGTACAGTTCAGGAAAAACAGCGATGGGTTAAATATGGGGCTATTCAAAGCAGGAGTTTTGTAGGTCCAAATGATAAGTATGTCTTGCCAACAAATCTTTTTAGGTATGCCTCATTAATGACGCATGGCCCATCTCATCTGGGCCCTGCTGCTATGGTTCAGATAATCCAGCAAATATTCTGGACCAAGGGCTTTATAGCGTATGCTAAATGATTTTGTTTATCGTGCCTGCTTTGTGCACGATACCATGGTGGTGGGGTGCGGATCACCCCAGCAGCTTTCCGCTGCCTCCGTATCCAGTTTACACAATCTGTATGGATTTTATTGAACTAACTCCTGTTCAACAGAAGCGATTTGTGTTAGTCATTATTGATGCTTTTACAAAATGGGTAGAAGCTTTTCCGTAGCACACTCAGATGCACTGTCAGTAGCCAAGGCTCTTACAAATAACATTATCTCTCATTTTGGGCTACCTACATGCGTCTATTCTGATAATGGCACACATTTCGTGAACCAAGTTATTCAAAAGCTGGCCGCCGTTTTTCAGATCAAGTTAAAATATCATTGAGCCTACCACCCACAGTCAGCAGGGTTGGTTGAAAGCCATAATGGCATTCTCAAAGGCAAGTTACGTAAACTCATGGCCAAGACACATCAGTCTTGGATAAACTGCTTACCTCTGGCACTCCTGTCTAAGTGTACCACTCCCACCTCAAAAAGGGTCACACCATTTGAACTATTATACGGAAGACCTTATTACGTCCCACAGTGGCAAAATATTTTGCCTGCGGAACGTGAGGGGGGTGAAGAGATAGCAGATTACATGAGGAAAATGCTGACAAAAACTAACACTTCTCTAACGAATTATTATTTTTCAGATCAGAAGAACAACAGGATCCTGAAAGTGGAACCAGAAAACTGAGGAACACTGATTAGTAGTAATCTTGTTTTGTATGAATATCTGACTATTGTAGCAATGCAAATACTGGAAGGATTTAGTCTTTCCCCACAAAAGCATTCCAAACTAATTTTGTTGTTAATAAGTGTGATTGTTACTTTTCTGTTTTGGCGTTTTATTTTCAAACGAAACTAGCCAAGTGAAGAGAGATGAAAATACAGCTTGGCATCCACCCTTTAATACGTACCAAGCTATTAAATATGCATATGCTTTGTCTTTTAATGTTTCAAATTGTTGGATATGCACAGCTATCCCTACTGTATATGGTGGCCTGATGTTAGGTACAGTCCCTTTGGGGGCAAATGATACATGGACTAATTTACTGTTTGAAACTTCAAACATAACCTTAAAGGACAAAATAGCACTACTGGAGTCAATGTAATGTAACCATAATTCATAACTGTACAATAGATGGGCACTGTGCAACGAGTTTCAAGCCTATAAGAGTGCTTATTAATAGTACAGGGCTTATTAATGTCACAAGCTTTTTGAAAAAATGTTATCTGTATATGATCTTTTGTTTAAAGAGATACAAGACAAAGGAAATCATTCTATTCCAGTAAATATCACCCTCAAAGTGAATGATTGTTATTTTATCTGTGGTAAAAAAGCATACAAATGGTTACCAAGGAATTGGTCAGGCAGTTGTTTTTGGGTTATTTGGCACCAGCCATAAGACATTCATTTACCCTTCCCCAAGGTAAAATCTGAAATGTACGTGCTGTGAATAAACCTGTTAATCCGTAGGTAACATTGATGCATCCTGGATCTATCATCACGATTTGGCCCACAGTAGCAGCAAGGGACTGTCACACATGGACTTGGGCGATGATGTCATTTCTTGGGCTGGTATTCTTCCAGCTTATGGGACAGTAAAATCTATTTGGGAGCTCAGAAAACTGTCAAAACTGTTAGAAACTCTGAGCAATGCAACTTTTTCTGTGCTAGGATTGGTGACGGATGAGTTAACTGCAATAAGGACTGTAGTGTTGCAGAATCGTATGGCTCGAACTCACCCTAGCGTGAAAAGAAGGTAGTTGCAAGTGTTGTCCGTTCATTACAGACAACTGATATGACATTAACAGTCATCTGGAGATCCTACAACAAGTTTCTGAACTTACAAAACCAGGACAGAATCCATTGACTGACTTTTTCCAGAATTGGTTTGGAAATTGGGGAACAGTATTTATGAATGTCTTAATTGCTGTATGTGTTGGTGCCATTATATTCCTACTGTTGGGTTGTTGTTGCATTCCTTGCATCCGAATGATAATATCAAGTGTATTGTCTGCCAATGCAACTAAAGCTTATTATTCTGAATATACAGAAAATGAATTGTGTTAAAACCTGTATGAATAAAATGTATTACTGGGGATACAAAGTGTTGTGAGGGAAATGTAGTAAGAATCTTTTGTGTTCAACATCTTTGTATCCTGTATAGGAAGGGTTAAAATGTGAAACTGCATTGCGTGCAAAGAAATAAGCTAAAATGAGTTGTTTTTCTTGTAAGGAATTTGCTGACCAGAAAGGAATGCACAGATGCTACTTTGGTCCAGGCACAGGCCTATCTTGGGACTGACCTCTGACCAAGGAGGAGTGCATAGATGTTACCTTGATGTAGGCACCAACTTATCTTGTGTCTGACTTTTTTACCATCTAAGGCTCCACTGAGTGAATTTATAGCCTTGACTGAAATTCCTTGTCTAGTAACCAGCTGCTGAGTATGCACGAAAGAGGGTATAAAAACC